>NC_022015.1:42999206-43020021 GCF_000317375.1 Microtus ochrogaster | reverse complement strand
AAAAAAAAAAAACGAAGCACAATGCAAATAACAGGATCCTGCCCCAAACCATTTCTAAAAGCTGGTAGACTACCCTGTCCCTTTCCACAAGCCCTTGCTGGGGATCACTGTCAGGGCCTAGGAAAAGCTAAGCTTATTCCTGTTTTTTGGGTTTTTTTTTTCTTTTCTTTTTTTAATGTGTAGCCCAGGCTGGCCTCAAACTCGTGATCCTCCTGCCTCTGCCTCCTTCAGCAAATCCTACATGCACCACCACAACCAGCAGCCCTGGTTTTCTACACAGGTGTTTTTACTTTTTTGTTCTTGTTGTTGGGTGTTTTTTGTTTGTCTGCTTGTTTGTTCTGAGACAGAGTCTTACTCTGTAACTCAGGATGGATGCAAACCAGTAGTCATCAGACTCCCAAGTGCTGGGATCACGGATGTCAACTACCACACCTGGATCTAATCAAAATGTTAGAACTTTCTAACCAAGAATTTACTAAAAGAAATTAATTCATGGGGCTGGAGATATGGCTCAGTGGTTAAGAGCACTGACTGTTCTTCCAGAAGACCTGAGTTCAATTCCCAGCAATCACATGGTGGCTCACAACCATCTGTAATGATATCTGGCGCCCTCTTCTGGCATGGAGGCAGAATGTTGTATACATAATAAATAAATCTTTAAAAAAAAAGAAATTAAGTCATTGTTGAGCTCAAATTTTCTTTCAAACTTTAGTGTCCTATTTTAAAATTTGGCAGTAACTCAGAGCAGTGGTGGCACACACCTTTGATCCCAGTACTCCCAAGGAGACCGAGACAGGTAGATCTTTATGAGTTCAAGGCCAGCCTGGTCTACAGAGCTAGTTCCAGAATAGCTAGGGCTACAAGGAGAAACCTGACTAAGGGGAGGAAAGAAAAGTTTAGCAGTAACTCAGTAAAACAATCTACTTCCTATTATCATTTTGCCTATTTTTTGTTTGTTTTTTGAGACAGGGTTTCCTAGTAGCTTTGTAGCCAAAGTCCTGGAACTCGCTCTATAGACTAGGCTGGCCTCAAACTCACAGAGATCTGCTGCCTCTGCCTTCTGAGTGCTGGGATTAAAGGCTTGTGCCACCACTGCCCAACTTCTTGGTCTATTTTTATAGGAAAAAAAAAAAAACCTTTCCCACAAACCGTTAAAGATAGATCATTTATCGTGCCATTTTGCAAACTCTAGTCTGAGGACTATCCTAGTTCAAATCCGTCACTAGCCCAGAGCCGTACCTGGCATAGGTGGGGGTGATGACATAAATAGTAGGTAGAGCCTCAGGTTCAGGGGGCTGGGCTGGGACAGGGGGTGGGCGGCGGAGATCAGCTTGCAACTGGGAAATCCTCAGGTCTTTCTGTCGAAGCTGCTCAGCTGCCGCTCGTAGTGGAGAGAGGCAGTCACATGGCTGGCCTGGTCCCAAGATGCACCAACAGGGAATGGGAATTGGGGCAGATAACCACAAGACAGTAAGTAGTTCGGCAACCCAGAGTCAAAAGCCTTTTAACTCCTAACCAATACTTTTTAAAAAAAAAAAAAAAAAAAGCATGGTGGTGGTAGGCAGGTCACTTTCAACTAGCAGGCACGCTTTATCTTTCTTTTATTGTTGTCTTGTTGGTTTTTTTTTTTTTTTTTTTTTTTTTGTTTTTTTCAAGACAGGGTTTCTCTGTGGTTTTGGAGCCTGTCCTGGAACTAGCTCTGTAGACCAGGCTGGTCTCGAACTCACAGAGATCCGCCTGCCTCTGCCTCCCGAGTGCTGGGATTGTCCCTTTTCTTTCTCAAGATTTTATTTTAGTATATAGTGTTCTGTTTACATGTGTGCCTGCACACCAGAAGAGGGTACAGAGCTCATTACAGATGGTTGTGAGCCACCATGTGGTTGCTGGGAATTGAACTCATGACCTCAGGAAGACCACTCAGTGCTCTTAACCTTTGAGCCATCTCTCCAAGACTACTGTTGTCATTTTAAGACAAGGTCTTGCTATATGGCCCCAAGCTGGCCTCAAACCCTTAACCCACTGGCCTGTTTTCCAAATGCTGGGCCACTATATTTAACACTTTTTCCTTGTTATTATTGTGTAGTCTTGGCTGTCCTGGAACTAGCTCTGTAGACCAGGCTGGACTTGAACTCACCGCTGGGATTAAAGGCATGTGCCACTACCACCTGGTTCAACTCTCATTATTAATGAATTCCATCTGTCACTTTTTTCTTTGCTGAGGCTTCACTCCAGGGCCTCAAACTTGCTTGTGCTCTATCACTGCACCCTCAGCCCTGCTACTATTTTAACTCGAGCTGGTTATCTGCCAGCCTTCCTATCCTTCCTACCTATGATCCTAATGTTACCTTCTAGACTAATGAGGAATAGCAAAGTCTGAGCCACTCGACACTCACGTAATGGCAATACGTGAGAAGCGTTTACCCAAGTTTCTGAATAAAAGGCTGGATTCAATCTGCTCCATGGTCTGTGACCACTGACTTGTCAGTAAATTCACTGATTCCATCACTGGATAAACATTTATTGAATACTCTTGGGTAACCCTGCTTTAAGATAAAGCAAAGAGGGGAAAAAAGGGCCCTACTCTCACGGAACTATCACTCTGGTGAAAGAAGCAGACACTAATAAAGTCATTACAAATTGCGATATGGGCCACTTAGAAAATAAAATATTAAAAAGGAATCGGGACTATGAAGGGTTACTTGAGCTAAGGTGGTCATGGAAGTCCTCTCTGCGGTGACATCTTGCCTAACACCTTAAGAATGAGAAATAGATGGACTTGGGGGGCGGGGAACTAAAGAGTTTGAGGGGAGAACGAACATAGGATTCTCAAAAACCTGTCAGGGAGGAGAGGGGTGGGAAATGGGTTGCGCGGCGGCAGCGGAGGCGGCGGCGGGGTCATTCTGGCCTGGCTGGCATTCGTGGAGCTGCAGACCACGGAGTTCTAGACATGGGGCCACCGAGAGCTGTCCCGAGGGTCGAGCGGGAAGCAGCCGTCTGCGGGGCTCATCCCCTGCGCCTAGGGCCGGCCCTCCGCACCCCGCCCCGCCCCGCTCACCGAGCTGCACCAGCGCGTAGAGGAGGCCAGCGATCGACACCAGGAAATAGGCAAGAAACACGTTCTTCAGCTTCAGCTTCATGGCCGCGCCGCCGGGGCAGGCGGGGTCCGCCGGGGACCGGCAGGGACAGGTCCGCCCGCCCCTCGGCCCTCCCGCGGGCCCCGCCCAGCCCCGAGCCCCGCCTTCCCCGCACCCCCTTGTAGTAGTTCTCGAGAACCTGGGTCTCCGAGCGCCACACGGGACCACTTCCGGCCAGTGGTGCCCCTCCCCAAGGTAATTTCCGGTCCCTCCTCCTGGTAGGGCAACCGGGGTGATGACGCCATGTCCGCTGTGTCGGGCGTTCACGACCGCAGTCAGAACCTTGGTGGGAGCACGTGGGACCTTGCTCAACGTGGAGCTAGGAATTGAGAATAAGTCCCGCCCCTTCCCGAGTTTTTAGTCATCCATTCATTTTTCAGCCTCTGCACCAGCGCTGGCTGTCCAAAGAAACAGCCATTCAATACTCGTTCAACCAATGAATGAAATCTATGGCCTGCCAGGTGCCAGTCCACTTCAGTTGGGTCTGTTCCAGTGGTTCTCAATCTCCCTAATGCTGTAACCCTTTAATAGAGTCCTCATGTTGTGGCGACTCCCCAGCCATAAAATTATTTTCCTTGCTACTTCATAAACATAATTTTGCTGTTATGAATTGTAATGTAAATCTGTTTCCTGAGGCAAAAGGATACCAAGTTGGGTGACTTTATTTACTAACATTTTATTTATATATTTAGTCGGGGAGGTAGCTCAGTTTGTAAAAGCGCTTGTCTAGTATGCACTGGTTTATATCACCAACATGAACCCGGGAAAGTGGTGCTTGTCTGCAATCCCAGCACACCATGGAAGGTGGAGGCAAACTTCTCCATTACATATTAAGGTGGAGAATTCAGGGTCAGCCTAGGCTACCTGGAACCTTCCCGCATAGATAAACTGACTTGTAGTATTGTTTCAATATGTAATTAAAGAAAACACAAAAGTTGATGTTCATATCAGTAAATTTTTTTTAAAGGTTTATTTATTTATTATGTACACAGTGTTCGGCCTCCATGTATGCCCGCATGCCAGAAGAGGGCACCAGATCTCATTACAGATGGTTGTGAGCCACCATGTGGTTGCTGGGAATTGAACTCAGGACCTCTGGAAGAGCAGTCGGTGCTCTTAACCTCTGAGCCATCTCTCCAGCCCAGTAAATATTTTCTCAATGTTACATCATTATGATGAAAACATTCAAAATCCTTTCATTTAGCTACAGTCACCTACTGCTCTGGGAGGAAGGAGGAATCTCCAGCCAGCTCAGAGGAAACAGGATGGGGAATACAGAACAAAGGTAACCAAGCCACATAAAGGAATATGATTAAAAAATACTAAGAACTACTTAGGGCTGGACGGTGGTGGTGCACACTTTAATTCCAGCACTTGTGAGGCAGAGGAAGGTGGATCTCTGAGTCTACAGAGCGAGTTCTAGGACAGCTAGGGCTACAGAGTGAAGCTCAGGTCATTTTTTGAGCTAGTGGTCCAAAGAAAACCCACGTAGTTTTAAGAGGCATAGCCCAGAATAGCTTCTTCCAACATGCATAGTCTTAGGACTTGAACTCCACCTGCCTGCACAGCTGCTCCTCCCCCGCATCAAAAGGGTCTATTGTCTAGTATGGTCTTGAACTCCTGACTCAGACAATCTTTCTTCCAGTCTACAGAACAGATGAGTAGAAGCTCCTTCCTAACAAATTCAACTAACAATGGGAGGAGGATATTTTAAATGCTGGTACAGCATTTTCTGTAGGTCTAATCCCCAGCAATGCAAACCAGTTTTTAAAAGCTAAGTGTAGTGATATTTATCTATAATCCCAGCATTTGGGAAACTAGGGAAAAAAGGATCAGGTGCTCAAAGCCAGTGGGGTACATATAAAAATCCTGTCTTAAATTGAGCATGGTGGCACACATCTTTAATCCCGGAACTTGCGAAGCAGAAGCAGGTAGATCTGAGTTCCAGGTCAGCCTGGTCTACAAAGTAAGTTCCAGGGCAGCCAACAATAAATAATTACAGACAAACCCTCTCTCATAAAAACAAAACAAAACAAAACAAAAAAGGCAAAAACAAAAAATTTCTTTTTTCTTTTTCTCTTTTTGGTTTTTCGAGACAGGGTTTCTCTATGGCTTTGGAGCCTATCGAACTATCTCTGTAGACCAGGCTGGTCTCGAACTCACAGAGATCCGCCTGTCTCTGCCTCCCGAGTGCTGGGATTAAAGGCGTGCGCCACCATCGCCCGGCTAAAACAAAAAAAAAAAATTTAAAAAGTGCTATTAGGGGGCTGGAGAGATGGCTCAGAGGTTAAGAGCATTGCCTGCTCTTCCAAAGGTCCTGAGTTCAATTCCCAGCAACCACATGGTGGCTCACAACCATCTGTAATGGGGTCTGGTGCCCTCTTCTGGCCTTCAGGCGTATACACAGCAGAATATTGTATACATAATAAATGTAAATATTAAAAAAAAAAGTGCTATTAGCAGCTGGGTAGTGATAGCACATACCTTTAATCTCAGCACTTGGGAGGCAGACAGGCGGATTTTCGTGGGTTGAGGCCAGCCTGGTCTATCAAGTGAGTTCTAGGATAGGCTCCAAAGCTACAGAGAAACCTTGTCTCAAAAAACAAAACATCAACAAAATGAAAAGCAAACAAACAAAAAAACATGACTATTGGGGGCTGTGGACCCCAGGCCCTGAATTTCCCGTTAACAACTTGCTTTCCTGTGCTTGCAGCTGCTCTGAGCAAGAGACCCTCAGGAATGGTTTCTGGTCGGTTTGGCTGGGACGTGGCTATCAGTTAAGGATCCCTATATAAGCTGCCCTGGAACAAAATAAAGGGGGCATCCTGTTTTGTTTTTTGTTTTTTTTTTTGCTTTTTCGAGACAGGGTTTCTCTGTGGTTTTGGAGCCTGTCCTGGAACTAGCTCTGTAGACCAGGCTGGTCTCGAACTCACAGAGATCCGCCTGCCTCTGACTCCCGCGTGCTGGGATTAAAGGCGTGCGCCACCATCGCCCGGCTAAAGGGGGCATTCTTGGGGAATTCAAGGAGACCCATGTCTCTGTGTGTATGTGTGTCAATCTCCAGGCCCTTGCCCAGCTCACAAACTGTCTGGTAGTGCAGGCTGTACTCTACAGGCATAGTATCATAGCACACATAGTACAGGCGCTACAGGACCATAGTACACATGACAACTATTAGCTCTGATCACCACTTAAACCCACTTAAAAACATGACAACTGAGGCCAGACAGTGGCGGCACACACCTTTGATCCCAGCACTTAGAAGGCAGGCAGAAGCAGGCAAATCTCTGAGTTCAAGGCCAGCCTGGTCTACAAAGCTAGTTCCAGGACAGCCAAGGCTACATAGAAAAACTGTATCTTGAAAAAAAACATACAAATGACAACTAGTATGTGTGACATGTGTAGGCCAGAGGCTAACTTTATATATTCTCCAGGAACCATTCTTCTTTTTCCATATCTCTCATTGAGCCAGAGCCTCAAGGATCCAATGTCTTCATCTCCCCAGCACTGGGGTTACAAATGCCTCAGTGTTTTTTCACAGTGGGTCTGTGGATCAAACTAGGGTTCTTACAGTTGTAAGACAAAGCAATTTTCTGACTCATCTCCCTCCTAAGACCCCTGGCTAGGTTATTTTATACAGTACTGGCGTTGACCGAGCTAAGGAAGCCTCATGCTGGCTCATTTTGCTAGAATGAGGCAGTTCACACATATTAAAATGGAAGGCCATTATTTTCTGAAGTACTTTAGTTTACAACTATAATTCAAACAAATAATTATTATGTATGGTTTATCTTTTTATTGTTTCTCCTTTTATCAAAACTTGTCACAGTTAGGAACCCAGAGGAAGTAAAAAAAAAATTCCCACAAACATTTCTCCTGGTTCCTGAGTCCTCCCTCATCCCCCTCCCCTTCCCAGGGTTTGAAGTAATCCCTGGATATACATGATCATCTCCCCCCCACCCTCAGCCTTCTTCCCAGCAATAAATACAGGTGACCGTGATTCAGTGAAACCACAACTCATTTCTCTATCTTGAGTGTCCCAAGGGGACCAGAGGGGGCAAAAGAAGTTTAATAACTATCCCCTCTTAACTGTGTGGAAGTTTCTCCCTCAAGGGATGGGAGAAATGCAGCAGCTCTGGAAAGAAACAGGGAAGAAAAGGTTGAGATGAGAAGGAAGAGGATATTCTCCAGCAACCTGAATCTTGATCCACTCGTCCCTCACCAGTAAGGGATGGTCCCAGTGTATCAGTGGAACGGAGAAAGGTGAGGGTTGGGGGGCAGGGGAATGAAAAGGGTAGGCAGTGGGAAAGAAGAGAACAAGGAAGAAAAAAAGGAACTCTAAAGTTCACTGCCCTCATTTTCTTCCAAGAAATGGCATTAACACAAGAGGCATGAATAGACAGGGTCTGAGGAAAAGTCAGGGACCCTAAGGAAGGGAAAGAGAAAGACAAGGCCCCTCGGGTCTTCACAAATGATGTGCTCCAGTTACAGCAACAGGATACTAGGAACAAGGCGGAAAGCTTAGAAACACACAGAAGGAAAGACTAGGTCATAAGAGGAATTCAGAGCCCTAGGACAGTCCTGTCATGCTGCCCAGATGTTGGCAGAATCTGAGTCTTGGAATTAAAAAGGTGAACTCTGAATAGGGTCCAAGGCAAAAGAAAAGGTAACGCAATACCACCGCACCCTCCTCACAACTCAAAACAAGTTCCTTGGGTTATCGAAGATGAATACTCCAGTCAGATGCCACATTGATGCCAGGTTTACGCAGTATCAACACAGAGGTTTCAGGGTCATGTTGGAAGGACAGGCGACTTTCAGGGGATCCTGTGAAAGGAAGACAAGCATCACAGTCAGCAATAGGCTACTTCTCCATAGCAAGGTTCCAACTTGCTTCTCTTATGCCATCCCAAGGCCAGACCTATCACTAACCTTTGGCCTGGAGCACCACAGCTGCTGGTTTTCCAGCCCCCATTATGACCACTCGCTCAATCCAGACAGGTGTCTCAAGGTGGCCTTTGGGATCTGCTGAACTAGAGGCAATAAAAGGAAATGCCAATTGGAGAAGTTGTCAGGAAGACTATTCAAAGCAAAGTCAAAAGATGAGAAAAGCAGAGTGAACCTGAGCACCCCTGAAGCCCAGACCCATGTAGAGGGTACCCCATTACCTAGAGACAAGTGTGTTGCCAGAGAATGAGAATCGACGAAACAGGAACTCATGGCGAGTCTGATAGCTAAATGTGTGTCCATCATCTAGAAAGAGCTCTCCTTGGGCAGTACCCTGAGCAGAAAGAGAGGTGGGAACTTAAGCCAAAGAGGGAGTGAAGGACACATTCCAGAGGACTGAGTTCTTGAACACAGGCAGAAGTTCAAGTAGCTCACCCCCGGAGACTCACCTGGGGACCTAGAGCAACAAAGAGAGTGATAGGATCATCTTTCATACAGTCTGAAGAACGCCGCACGCGCATCCATCGAGGCACAATCGTCCCGCCACGTTGGAACACAGGGATCTAAGGCAAAAGTACTGCAGTGAAGCACTACTCCGTTAGGCCTTGGAGCATCTTCTGCTCTTGCTCTTCTGGGCCCCTAAGGTCATTTGGACCTCGAATTACACATTTTCTCCCCTTCTGGAAATATACAAGCAAACAGGGATAGCAGCTAGACAGGCATACTCACACTGTTCAGAGTTACTGGCAGGTACAGGGTCTGGGGACCATGATGCTTCTGATAGCTTTGAATGTCATACCATACCTGTGGATGACAAGATATTGAATTACTTAATGCACAGGAGTTCCATCCTGTTTGCTTATTTGCCTACAACACCCTGTAACTTACCTCTCCTTGGCCAGGCAAATAGACCTGCACACCATGGGCCCCAGCATCTGATACAGGGTGAATCAGGAGTGCATCCCCTAAAACATACAAGAATTAACATGGATCTGAGAGCATTGCTGCCAGTCTAGAGAGCATTAAACTATCTTTCTGCTTCAGGTCCAGTCACAGTTACTCCACAACTTTCTTAACCTTCATACATACACATCCCACAAGTTCTTCTTTTTATGAGGGGCAATTCAAGATAAGTTTCTCTGTGACGCCTTGCCTTAGCTGTCCTGGAACTCACTCTATAAACCAGACTGGCCTGGAACTCAGAGATTTACCTGCCTCTGCCTTCTGAGCGCTGGGATTAAAGGCATGCACCACCACCACCCAGTCACAAATTCTTCTTAAGTCTAAACCCAACTCACTACCAAGTGTCCTCCCATTTCTCACCAAGCAGGAACTGATCCTCTATACTGAAGGTAGTCACATCCTGAGGATAGTGTACCCAGAGGGGCCTAGGAAGGAAGACAAGAAAGGAAGATATTACCTTCTCAGACATATGTCAAAGACATTCCTCTAAGAACCAGCAATAAACTGGGAGGCTAGTGGTAGTGGCAGCACTCAGCAGGGAGAGGCAGGCATATTTCTTAGTTCAAGGCCAGCCTGGTCTACAGTGCAAGTTCTAGGACAGCCAAGACTACACAGAGAAACCCTGTCTCAAAAAAATAAAAATAAAACAAACAAAAAAAGAACAGCACTAAGGAGAAATCCAGGAGCTTCCAGCCAATTGAATGTTGCAGGCACACAACTGCACAGGTCATTTTACTTCCTATCTTACTTCCGTAACTCCACTCTTCCAATGTTCTCTACCTTTAGTGGCCTCCTCAAATACTTCAGTGACACCTAGCTGGCAAGACCCTTTAGGATCAGAGAAGTGTCTTCTCCATTCACAGTGCCAACCTCTCCTCTCAGTTCCTTCCCAAGGCCCATGGAATTTTTGTTTTTATTTCTGGCTTGTTATACTTGGGAATTTTGGCACCTGCAGTGCCCTTTCCATGTAATGTTCTTCCTTGGGGTGACATCTGCCCCACCCATTGTACAGGCCCATCTTAACATGCCGTTTTCTCAAGAGGGCCTTCTGTGACCTACTGACCTTTATCAAAAGACATCACTGCTGGCAGTTTTCCCTTGACTCTCTTTTTAAGACAGGGTCTTGCTATTCAGCACAAGCTAGTGTTAAACTTTTTTTTAAATATTTATTTATTTACTTATTATGTATACAACATTCTGTCTGTGTGTATGCCTGCAGGCCAGAAGAGGGCACCAGACCTCATTACAGATGGTTGTGAGCCACCATGTGGTTGCCAGAAATTGAACTCAGGACCTTTGGAAGAGCAGGCAATGCTCTTAACCACTGAGCCATCTCTCCAGCCCCTAGTGTTAAACTCTTGTACCTCCTACCTTAGCCTCCTCTAGCACAATTTTTGATGGGATGAAGGGCCACTTGTCATGCATGTGGTGGTCAGAGAACAACTTGCATCTTGTAGGAGTCAGTTTTCTCCTATCATGCTCTGGCAGTTGAACTCAGTTCCCTACATCTGATGGCAAGTGCTTTTACTTTACTCACTGAGCCATCTCATTAGCCTCTTTTTTTCTTTCTTTCTTTTTCTTTCTTTGGTGGCACTGGGGACTAACTGAACTCATGGCCTTGTATATACCAGGCAAGTGTTCAACTACTCTATCACTGAATTACATCCTTGGACCTCCCTTCCACATTTCATATTCAAATCAGATCTTACAAACAAGGCTCTGGAAACAGAAAGAAAGGCCCAGAACCCAAACTGGACCTCATTATCTCCCAGTCACTCTGCCTGACTCCACAGATCCTGCTGACTAATTTACCTTATGACAGGAAGTCCTTCCTGGTGAGCTTGATAGAAGAGGGTATACCAGAAGGGAAGCAAAGAGTACCGCTGGTACAAGGCATCTCGGATTACATCTTGGTATTGAGGTGCTAACAGCCATGGTTCTCGCCGCCCAGTGTCCAAGTGGGCATGAGCCCGAAAGAATGGCTGGTAGGCACCCATTTGGTACCAGCGCACAAGCAGCTCTGGTTCTGGGTTCTTGAAGAAGCCACCCACATCCGCTGGGAGAGAAGTAGCAGGTTGAAGAAGGGCAAACAAGAGGTACTGGCAGATGTGTGTATGTATGTGTGTGTGTGTATATATATATATATATATATATATATATTCATTCTGTTCTTTGCTCCTGCCCAGGTCCTGTGACTTTATCCCAATCAAAACCCCAAATTTCTTCCCCTCTTACCACCACAGAAGGAAAGTCCCACCAGTGCCAAGCTGAGACACATAGGGATAGAAATCTTCAAATGATCCCATTCTGCAGTGTTATCCCCTGTCCATACAGCTCCTGAGAAAAAAGTCAAGAAGGAAGGAGCTTGGCAAAGAGAAAAGGGCTCAGCCTTTAAAAATGTGTCCTTTGACTCGCCACTTTTGCTTGACAGCAGCCAGGTCATTCTGAAGATATTAAAGTTAAACACTACTCCTTTTCTTGTTTTGGTTCTAGAAACTGAGCGGGAACTTGCATAAGCTAGGTGGAGTTCCCCTGCAGCCCTCTCAGAACTCTTACATGAGGATTAGACATCCCATTCACTCTCTGGTTCCCCTCCAGAAACATCATTGCTCCTCTGGTCTGGCCTTCATACTTTTTGTGTTAGAGCTCTATTTTTTGCTTATTTTTTTCCCTTGAGACAGTCATACCAAATGGCCTAGACTACCTACAGTCTAGACAGCCCTAAAACTGAAGCGCCTCCTGACTCAATACCTTAAATGCTGGGGTTGCAAGGACTCCCCTTCCTGCACAGCTGCCATAACTCTATTCTCCAAGTCTTACCAAAGCGCTGGGAGCCTGCGAAGAAAGCCCTACTCAGGACGAAGGGACGTTCGGTGCCACCAGAGCGCTGTATCAGCCCATCAGCAGTCGCCATGTGCTGGATAGAAAGTCAAGTGAGAGAGTAAAGAAACGCCATCTGTCATCTGGTGAAAACTACAAAGTCTTCACGTTTAAGCTCTGTTCTCCCTACTTCTTCTCTCAGTCCCTTACCACATATAAGCCATAGATGTTATGGATGTCCCGGTGCTCCCAGCCACCATAATGCACAGCATCCTTCAGCATGGTGACCTCAGGACCATTGAACACAGATGGTTCATTCATGTCATTCCAGACATAAAGGTTAGGAGCTGAACCCTGAAAATACAGGCACCAAGTATGTACAGGAAAGAGGTGAGGAAGAAGAGAAACACTGTCAGAAAGAAAGCTTCTAGAAATCCAGAACCATGTATTTTTCAGAAGCCTCCAAGATCTTCAAGTCCCCATGAAATGTATAAGCCCCCAAAAAAGCAATGGTATTGAGTACAAAGGCTTAGTCATGACAAGAAAGTAGGAAAGACAGAGGCATGAACAGTCTTTCCTACCTCATAATTGTCAAAGCTGAACATATTAGCCCACCAGGACCTCATCCTTGGATTAGTGAAGTCAGGGTAACTAGCTGAGCCTGAGAGAGAAAAACAGCAGCTGTCAAACCCCAAAGAGGCAAAAACAAAGCCTAACAAAATAATTCTACCTCCTTGGCCTCCCAACAGTCTCCCCTTTAATTCTCGGCCTGCTTACCTGGCCAGCACCAGCCCTCATAATCAGAGCCATCCCGAGTTTTAACATACAGCCCATGGTTTCGCAGTTCTTCATGAACTCGGTAGCCAGAGTCTACTTTGATGTGGGGGTCCACAATGGCCACCAGCTAGGGGCAAAGAACAAAAGTAGACATGGTTGGGATGATCATGTCTCACCCTTACAGTGAGAAGACCAAACAGAGCTGCAGGCCACACTTACCTTCCTTCTCTTGGAAGCCAAGCGCTCAAGCATATTGAGAGGCTGAGGAAAGCGGGTAGGGTCCCAAGTGAAGTACCGCTTGCCATCAGCATGCTCAATGTCCAACCATATGACATCACAGGGCATGTTGTGATCATCAAAACCCTGATCCACTTCTGAAACATCAGCCTCATCCCGGTAGTTCCAACGGCTCTGGTGGTAGCCAAGGGAGAAGAGAGGGGGAAATGCCGGGGTCCCTGCAGGTTCACCAAAAGATGGTTACAAACTAAAGAAATGGCTAAAACGTTAAAAGTACAGCACTTGCCACTCTTCCAGAGGACCAACTCTAGGCACCAACATCAAGCAGCTCACGGCCACCTGTAACTTCAGCTCCAGGTGCTGCCTTCTGGCCTCTGAGGAGGCACACAAATACACATGCATGCGAACACACACTAAGGAGGAAGAAAAGGACAAGAGTACAAAGGGGATCAGATTAAACCCGATCCTTAAAGGACAAGGAGACTAAAAGAAAGGCAGGGTAGAGAAACAGGCTGAGAGAAAATGTCTGAAAATGCACAAACCTAACTTCTCAAGAACAGAAAAATGAAGCTATTGGCTGGCAGAGTGTTAACATCACCTACCCGTGAGACTAGCATACTGCCGAAAGATATCAAAAACTGAAGGCCCAAGCATCAGGAAAACATCAATAATGCCACTCTCTGACATCCAACGAATGTCTGTCTGTGGAGTCTCCCCAGATCCCTGCAGGTAATCCAACATCTTCCCAAACAAGGTCTACGGAGGAGACAAATGGAAGTCAGCTTTTGATTGCCAACTTGAGACAAAAGCAGTAATTTTCACTTGAGTGCTCACACAGCCGGCTGCTAACACCTTACTGTGTGGTCTGAGAATTAACAATCAACTCCTCCAGGAGACTTTCACAGACCACACGCTCTAAAAAAGCACCATCCCCTCCACCATAACAGCCTTGGTGTTGCCATTTACCACTCCTGAAGCCCTTGCCTTGTAACCCACTGATACCTGTTGTCTTCTGAGACTGAGGACCTTTTTAATCTTAGTAAGCAGATAGCCCAGAGTGTTCCTACAGAATGGAGTGAATCTTCTCAGGCCAGAGGAGCTATGACTTCACTCATCTGGAGTACTATCTGGCAATGACTAAGGACCATTTCCCAAATAAGCTGTGCCACTAGTATTCACACTCACATTCCAGCATCCCCGGCAGACTTTTACCATATCTCTCCCCATGCTACACTCTTACCTTCCCAGCAGTGTTGGAGGATATATCAACCCATGTCTCAGCAGCATTAAGCCAGAAGATGCCCAAGTCTCGATGAGGGTTATGTGCCAAGAGCACAGGCACAGACCCATATAGAGCCATAGGGTTGTTCAGCTCATACTGGAACACATCCAAGTTGTACAGGCGGTACGGCTCACCACCCCTGGTGGCAGACAGACAGACTTAAGCTAATGACTGTTCAAGCTATGGCATATGCAAATGCCACCCCACAGACATAGCTGAGAGAACAGACTTGTTCCTTCAAAGAACTTTATAACCCAGAAAAGTAACTCAGCTATGGGAAGGGAGTAATGCTTGTCTAGAATACTCAAGTGAATGAGGAAAACTCCAAGCCTTGGCTGCCTCCTTTCTCAGCCATCCCAGTGTAACTAGTAGACTCACTCAGTAACCTTCAGTCTCAGGCTGTCTGCATGCTCGGGGATTCCATACACATGTTCCATCCCTGGCAGAGAGAAGTCCAAACCTACAGACATGGGTCCTGAAAGAAAAGAAAAAGCTGATTTACAGAGTTTCTGCTTGCCAAGATGTACCCATGCCCCTAGCCAGGGCTTTCCCAGCCCCTCACCGTAAGGCTTGCTGTCAGTATGAGTTTTGAATGTCTCCTCCCAGGCTCCTGGCTCATCTTTCTCAGCCTTCTCCTGGGTCTCCTCTGGCTGGAAAAAAAAAAAAAAATACTCACGCACCAGCTGTCGTCTTTCCCATTCTATGTTCTAATCTCATCTGTGCTTCAGGAAGAGACTAGGCTCAATGTCCTCAGCAGCCTCTCAGTCATCCCTATGCTCCACTCCAACCACCCACCACCACTTCAACTTGCCTTGTCACCATCCCCAGGCGTTGCCTCAGGCTGGGCTCCATTGCCTTCAGCTGGGTCTTTTGATTCTTGCCTGGAAGGTAGGAGAGCTGTCTGCTCCAATCCAGAGCGGGCAGGGATGAGGGGCTAATGGAGGGAGGGGTGAGGGAACAGAGAGCCAAGGGTCCAAAGGAATGAAAGCACTGGAGGAGGGGACTGAATGTTAAAGCTTGGGAAGGGACCCCAATAAGCAGGATGGGGAAAGTACTGACAGAGGAAAATGAGGAATAAATACTAGCAGGAAGTGCCTTCTATACACATGCCCAAATCAGCAGTCTCTGTGGTATCTAGAAGAGACAGCAGGGTGGTTCAGTAGCCTAGGTTCTAAATGCCGGTCCTGGCTCTGCTGCCAGAGAAAAATCTGACCTTTCTTGATCAGGCTTTACACAAAAGCCTTTACATAAAAAGCCTCTTCAGCTATACTTTAGGACTTCAAAAGATTTGCCAAAGAATGCTTTTCATGGTGACACACGCCTTTAATCCCAGCACTCCAGGCAGTAGAGGCAGGTGAAGTCTCTGAGTTCGAGGTCAGCCTGGTCTACAGAGTGAATTCCAGACAGCCAGTACTAGACAGAGAAACCCTGTCTCAAAACAAACAAACAAAAAAAAAAAATGAACAACAACAAAAAGAATGATTTTATTTCTCTCCAGGATCTTGAATGTATTCCAACTTGGAACCAGGAACTCCAGCAAAACGGAAAACCCCTTCACCCCTTAGCAAAGCATAAGCTCCCTACATTCCTCAGGGACTCCCAGCACTCATCTTCCTCCCAGAGGACTTCCAGACAGGGAAATAGCGAACAAGGACCCAAATCCCCAGAGGGCCAGAGTGAGGGGTAGGTAAGGGAAGAGGAACAGATACAGTACCAGTGGCCATGGATTTACCTAGAGAAAAGGCTCTTGATCTTATCCCACATGCTACCGAGCGTGAGACTAACTTTATCCGAGAAACTGGGGCAGGAGGAGATGAGTAGGGAAGGGGAAGGAGGCACAAAACCAACACAAAAACAGAAACATAAAAGTGAGTTTCAGTAGACAAACTTCTGGAGATGGGGGAAAAGAAACAATAAATAAATAAATAAATAAATAAATAACAGGAAGAAAATAAACTAGGGGTATGTGATGATGTGAGAAGGATAAAGAAAGAGCAGATCCAGGCAGACCTCTCAGAGGAGATGCCCAGTGTACAGCTCAGGGACAAAATATAACTGCCTCCTGATATGTACAAGAAAGAGAAAATTGCAACCCAGGTCTGGTTTTTACCCTCTCTGATAGATGGAGTCTCCCACCCTCCTGCCCCTATCTGGCTGTTCTGCACCCAGTCTCTTCCCAAGAACACAATACCCAGTAACAGTTCTAGGCACTACCACAGTAAGTACCCTGAAGTCCCCACCCTGTACTCACGGGACCCTGGGAGCCCTCTGGTGCTCAAAAGCCATAAGTCCTCGGGCATTGACACTGAGCAGAAGACTGCGATCCTCTAACAAGTCAAGGCGGAACGGCCGTGCTGTCAAAATGATTTTGTATGGTCCCTCAGCCACTGTTAGCTCTACACTGTTGTCATCATGGCCAGAGACTGAAAGTCTGGAAAAGAGATCAAAGGAGATATATGACTAGGTAAAAGGCCAAGAAACCTGCTACAGGCAACAGGTTCAGAGAGAAAAAAAACCCATCAGAGCCTTTTTCTCTTTGAACATTTTTGGGGATTAACAAGACTACCCAGCAGGCGAAGATGCCTGCTACCAAGTCTGATGACCTGAGCTTGAGTTCCAAAGACTTACACTGTGGAAGGAGAGAACCAATCCCCCAAATTGTTCCCTGGCCTTTACATGCACGCTACAGTGCATACCTAACCATAATACAATACACATGCAGGTATACACAAAAAAATATCATTTTTTTTTGTATGTTTCCATCTTTTTTGTGGGAACGGGTTAGCATGCGCTACAGTGAACATGTAAAGGCCAGCATAAGACTTTTAGGAATCTGTTCTCTCCTCTCATGTTAGGTCCAAAAGAGTCAACCTAGGTCCTTATTATAAATAAACAAATAAATAAATCCTTAGATAAAAACTTAATATTTTTCTCCGAGAGATAAACAAAAACTTTTTTCTTTTCCTTCTTGGTTCATGTTCAAGTCTTTGTTTAGTTTTAATAAAGGGACTTTATAGCCTAGGCCAGTCTCTAATATCTATATTAAAGAGATTCTCCTACATCAGCCTCTCAAGTAGTCAGGATTATAGATGCTAACTACCATGCCCTGGATGAGACAGCTGTTTTTGTAATGCTAGGGACTGAACCCAGGGCCTCATGCACACTACACAGGTGCTCTACCGCTGAGCCACATCCACGGCCCAAGAGAGATCATTTAAACAAAGCAGTATGTGCTAACATCACAAGGTAGAAAACTGACTGACACATTAACCTGACAGTATTAACACTAAAAATTTGTATTTATCAAAAGGTACCTTCAGGATCATCAGTAACATTCAAAATCTGAAAACTGTCTCAGTCAGAGGAATCTATCAAGGTATGACAACTGGATGCTCTCTGATATCTCGGCTAGAGCAGAAAGGTAACCTAGGCAAACCTAAGGAGATCTGAATAAGCATGGACTGTGGCTAGCAGTGCAGGGCTACCAGTTCATCCAGGAAGACAAACTAGTGATGTCAGCGAGCACACCAGCCGTGCAGGGTACAAAGGAACCCATTCCTTCAACTTTCCTATAAATCTAAAACCACTCCAAACTACAAAGTGTGTGAACTACTGATCCTCAGCCTTGCACACGTTAAGCACGTGTTCTATCACAGAGCTAAAAGCTCCCCAGTCCAAGTATTTTGATTTTCTTTTCTGGAATAACTTAAGCACGGGGCTACTAAAGGCCTACTAAAGGCCTACCAAAGGCCTACCAAAGGCCTACCAAAGACCTACTAAAGGACTACCAAAGGCCTACCAAAGGACTGCTAAAGGCCTACTAAAGGACTACTAAAGGCCTATCAAAGGACTACTAAAGGCCTATCAAAGGACTACTAAAGGCCTACTAAAGGACTACCAAAGGACTACCAAAGGACTCCATAATTGAGTTACATCCTTAATCTCAAACTGTTTTCTTTTTTCTTTAATGACACCTTTTGTAAATTAAAAGGTTACAACCTAGAAAAAAAGTACCCACAATATATAAATGGCAAAGACTCAAGATTAACAAATTCTCTAAGCCAGTAAGGACAAACCACAGAAGAGATGAGCGGGTATAAACTGTCAACTATTATCTCACAAAACAGTAAACCCAAAGACAACATACAAACGGCCTGAGGAAAGAGCTCAGCTGCTGAAGGGCTTGCTTGCCTCACATCTGTGAAGAGCAGGGTTTAATCCCCAGAATTCACAGTGTGGTGGCTTCAGATTTAACCTCAATACTAGAGAAGCAGAGATAGCTGGATGCCTGGGAATCACTGGCCAGCCAAACTAACCTAATTAATGAGTTCCAGCCAATGAGAGATAAATATTGTTCCAGAGATTGCTCTCTGGCCACACACCCTTATAAATACATCCATTTATACACATATTCACATAAAAGAAAACAAAACATACAAAGATATTCCATCTCATTAATAAACTGGAAAAGAACATGTGTGGTAGCTCATGCCTTATAATGCCAGTCCTAGAGAGACTGAAAGCACTAGGATCGAGTGAGTATGAAGCCCAGTGTGGCGGATACTACATTCCAGGCAAACCTGAGTTACAGAATGAGATCCTATCTCAATAAAAAGGAGAAGAGAAACAGATGCAGCAGATACCTGTAATCTAAATATATGAATAAATATAAAATAAGTATTTGAGCAAATGTATTCTAGACAGCTGAGAAAAAAGAAGAGAGGGAAGCCTGGCAAACAGAGATGCATTGGCTTGCTTACTTCCTTTTGACAGCAGTACTGAGCCTAGGTCCGACAGAAGACAAAACACCACTGTTTGCTGAGTGAATGTACAGAGTAAAAGGAACTAAACAGCAGAAGGAAGAGAAGCTGGAAAGGCTGGAGGATGGGAGGTGCTAGTCAACTACTTCTCTGATATAACAAAGTTACCAAAGGCTCATCCGGAAGGAGAAAGGTTACTCAGACAGAGATCCTTCTCAAGAAAACTTACCGAGATGTGGGGGGATCAGTCACCAAAACATCCTGCACTCGGTATCGGGGCCGCCGGGGCTCTAGCTCATCAATCCTGATCCGAGTCATATTCTTCTGAAGCCCCTGGAGCTCCAGCACAAGGACCACCTGCAGAAACAGAAACCTGAATCTGGAGAAACAAAACAGACCATGCCATACAAACCCTCCGAACCCTTCCTCTCTAAGATGTCTCTTCTCAGTCTTTTGCCTACTGCTCTGATTTAAAAGTAAAATATACATATTTTTAGATTTATTTTTGGGTTTTTTTTGTTTTTGTTTTTTGTTTTTTTTGGTTTTTCGAGACAGGGTTTCTCTGTGGTTTTGGAGTCTGTCCTGGAACTAGCTCTGTAGACCAGGCTGGACTTGAACTAACAGAGATCTGCCTGCCTCTGCCACCCAAGTGCTGGAATTAAAGGCACGTGCCACCACCACCTGGCTTAGAATAATTTATTTTTATGTGTGTGTTTCACCTGAGTATGTGTGTACCATGTACGTGCCTGGTGCCCAAAGAGGTCAGAAAAAGGCAATGGTCCCTGGAACCAGAGTTGTAGATATTTTGAGCCACCATGTGGGTACTAGAATTCAAATATGAGTCCTAAAGAGGAACAGACGAAAGGCAGGTGCAGTGACACACACACTTAATCCCTGCACTTTGGAGGCAGAGGCAGGCAGATAGAGCTCTGTGAGTTCAAGGCCAGACTGCTATACAGAATGAGTTTCAGGATAGCCAGGGCTGTTTTATACAGAAACTCAGCCTAAAAAAACTAAGAAAAATAAATAAAAATAAAGAAAACCAAAACATCAAACTCGTAATGAATCTAAGTTTTTCTCTAGCTGTGGTCACCCACATTGTATCACCCAGCTTCACTGAAGCCTTGGTTCTCAACACACAACATGCCCTTCTTTGTACTTTTCGTGCCATCATGGCACACTAGGCCAATGAACACTGCCTAAGATACTTTGGCTCATACTGGAGACCACTGTGTATACAAAATTTTCTGTTTTTACAAAAATATAACAGCTTGCATTTTAAAAATTACCAGGCTGGTGGCACAGTCCTTTAATTCCAATTTTCCAATTTAATTCCAACACTTGGGAGACAGAAGCAGCAAGATCTCTGTGAGTTTAAGGCCAGTTAGGGCTATGTAATGAGACCCAGTCCCAGGATAAATAAACAAACAATTGCCATATGGATTGTTGGCTTGAGGTTTGAGTTTCACAAAAAATGTAATGTTCCAGGTTGGAGAGGTGATTCAATGGGTAAGAACACTGGCTGCTCTTCCAAAGGTCCTAAGTTCAATTTCCAGCAACCACAGGGTGGCTCACAACCATCAATGCTAGGAACTGTTGCCCTCTTCTGGCATAAAGTCAATAGAGCACTCATATACATAAAAAAGATAAATATTAAAAAAAAAAAATTAAAAGTCTGGGACAGATAGGGCTACATAATAAAACCCTGTCTTGAAAACAAACAAACAAACAAAAAAGTAATAAATTTTGGTTTGGGATTAGGCCAATTTCCAACAATTTTTTTTAATATTTATTTATTTATTATGTATACAATATTCTGTCTGTGTGTATGTCTGCAGGCCAGAACAGGGCACCAGACCTCATTCCAGATAGTTGTGAGCCACCATGTGGTTGCT
>NC_022015.1:42986737-42999094 GCF_000317375.1 Microtus ochrogaster | reverse complement strand
GTTTTTCGAGACAGGGTTTCTCTGTGGCTTTGGAGCCTGTCCTGGAACTAGCTCTGTAGACCAGGCTGGTCTCGAACTCATAAAGATCTGCCTGCCTCTGCCTCCCAAGTGCTAGGATTAAAGGCATGCGCCACCATCACCCGGCTCACATCTGCCATTTTGTATAAGGTAGTACTTATATGAAGTGGAATTCTCAACTCTGAAAAGCCCTGAAGATGTTCTATTTCCAAACAAGACTAAAGTCTTCATATAAAGAGAAGCAAGCACATCATCTCATCAGAATATAACTTTCCTTTCATCTTTAAGAAACTAAACAGGGGGGGCTGGAGAGATGGCTCAGTAGTTAAGAGCGCTGACTGCTCTTCCAGAGGTCCTGAGTTCAATTCCCAGCAACCACATGGTGGCTCACAGCCATCTGTAATGAGATCTGGTGCCTTCTTCTGGTCTGCAAGTATACATGCAAGCAGAACACTGTATATATAATAAATAAATAAATAAATAAATAAATCTTTAAAAAAAAAAAGAAAGAAAGAAACTAAACAGGGCTGTGGTGGCGCACGTCTTTAATTCCAGCACTTCAGGAGGCAGAAGCAAGCCTGGTCTACATAGTGAGTTCCAAGACGGTCTCCAAAGCTATAAAGAGAAACCCTGTCTCAGGAAATCAAAAACAACAAAACAAAAGGTGGTGGTGGGACACACCTTTAATACCAGAATCCCCAGCACTTCAGAGGCAGAGGCAGACAATCTGTTAGTTTAAAGCCAGCCTAGCCTACAGTGAGTTCCAGGTCAGTCAGGGTTACACGACAAACCCTGTCTAGAAATACCCACACACATATGGAAAAGAAAGAAAATTATATGTGTGTCAAGTAACGGTTGTAAAATAAATTTGTGGTTTCCTTAAAAGTCTGACTTGTACATACACACCACTTAAACACAACTCACTCACTCTCTCTTCACTATAAAAATTTCTTGCAGGACTGAAGAGATGGCTCAGTGGTTAAGAGTACTGACTGTACTTCTAGTGGACCAGGGTTCAATTCCCAGCACCCACATGGCAGTTCACAACTGTCTGTAACTCCCAGATATGACACTCTCATGCAGACATACATGCAGACAAAGCATCAATGCACACAAAATAAATATAAATAATTCAAAAAACTTTTTAAAAAAAATTTCTTGCAAATGAGGGGCTAGAGAGATGGCTCAGAGGCTAAGAGCAGTAGTTGGTGTTCCAGAGGTCCTAAGTTCAATTCCCAGCAACCTCATCAGAGCTCACAACCATCTATAATGAGATCTTGGTGCCCTCTTCTGACCTACAGGTATAGATACAGGCAGAACACTGTGTATATAATAAATAAATTTTTTTAAAAAATTTCTCGCAAGCCGGGCAGTCGTGGCGCACGCCTTTAATCCCAGCACTCGGGAGGCAGAGACAAGTGGATCTCTGTGAGTTCGAGGCCAGCCTGGTCTACAAGAGCTAGTTCCAGGACAGGCTCCAGAGCTACAGAGAAACCCTGTCTCGAAAAAAAAAAAAAAATTTCTCGCAAATGGAAAAAATTTATAAAGCCTTGGACTAAGGAACCTGAAATCAGATTTCTTTAAAATCAAGAGTCTCTGGATCAAAGATATTGCTCAACTTTTATGAGAACTAGCTGCTCTTCCAAGGGTCCTGGGTTTGATTCCTGTGCCCATATGCTGGCTCACAATGGTCAACTACTCTGGTCCCAGTAGATCTATCACACTCTTCTGGCCTCCATAGGGACTGCACCACACTGTACACAGACATATGAAGGCAAAACACTAATACACAGAAAAAAATTAAAAAGTAAATGTCTCAGGATTGTCTAACAGAAGACATTGGTTACAAGTTTCTCTTTCCCAAGTTACCACCCATTTCCCCATCCCTACCACCTTTTCTTGTCTTGCCTGACCTTGGTGACTTCATGGATCAGATGGACTGTGAGAGCATCAGGACCAAGCTGAAGTGTGTCCAGCAAGGCACGGTAAGGAGAGAGGCCTGGCCGAATGCTTCGTTGCCGTCTGCAGTTGGGAAGTAAGGTTAGAAGGCATCTCAATATCCTTAGGTGTCTCTACTTACCACTTCCTTTCTACACTACCCACACTACACACTTCCCACATACCCACTTTTCATTCACCTCTTCCAGAAACATACTTGCAAAAAGAACTCTCATCACAGGTCTTAAAGTTGCTTCTATCCACAGCAAGGGTAATCCCCAGACAGACCCCTAAACATGCCAGTACCAAACTTAACCAAGACCTATGGAAAAAACAGACAAGGAGAGAAGAGTTAACACTTTGGTCAGGAAGGGCCTCACCTTCTTACCATAACCCTAAAGACAGCTCATGAAAGCCAACCACATTAAATAGGGAAAATCAGAATAGACAAAGGACGAAGGCAGTCCTGAGTCCGGCATGGTGGTACATGTCTTTAATACTAGCACTCAGAGCGCAGAGGACTGTAGGTCTATGAGTTTGAGGTCAGTTTGGTCTATATAGCTAATCCCAGGCCAGTAAGGAGATCCTTGTCTCAAAAGAATTTTTCTTTCTTTCTTTCTTTCTTTCTTTCTTTCTTCCTTTCTTTCTTTCTTTCTCTCTCTCTCTTTTTTTTTTTTTTTTGGTTTTTCGAGACAAGGTTTCTCTGTAGCATTGGGGCCTGTCCTGGAACTAGCTCCCGTAGACCAGGCTGGCCTCGAACTCACAAAGATACACCTGCCTCTGCCTCCCAAGTGCTGGGATTAAAGGAGTGTGCCACCACTGACCGGCTTTTTTTTTTTTTTTTTTTTTTTAAAGAAAAGTTGCCCAGCAGTGATGATTCACTTCTTTAATCCCAAGACTCAGAAGGCAGGGGCAGGTGAAATCTCTGAGCTCAAAGCCAGCCTGATCTATAGAGTGCGTTTCAGGACAGTCAGGGATACACAGAGAAACTCCATCTTGGAAAAAAAGAGAGAGAGTGAATAGCCCTCAAAGGATAGCTCATTCACACTATCCTCTCAAAAGGCAAAAAAGACTGGATGGTCGTGGCACACACCTTTAATCCCAGCACATGTCTTTGATCCCGGCACTTGGGAGGCAGAGGCAGGTGAATCTCTGTGAGTTCGAGGCCAGCCTGGTCTACAAGAGCTAGTTCCAGGACAGGCTCAAAGTTACAGAAAAACCCTGGGGGGTAGGGGAGGCAAAGAAAGTAGACAAAGCATCTCTGGCCTTCAAAGGCTCAAGTACTGACTGCAGTTACATCAGCATCTCAGAGGGAAGAAACAATAACAGTCAATCCCAAAGGAAATGATCATACCATGTGTGTACATCAGAGGAACAAAGCAAACACCCAGTTAATCTGCTGGTCACAATTCCTAAGGTCCTAGCTTCCCTGCAACACTAGGCTTTCAGCATTCTTTGATGCACAGTTCTGCATCTTGAAAACAAATAACCATCACTATGTAAGGCTAGAAAGATTAACAGCTGAAAAACACACTGAACCCAAAGGGCCTAACTGATATGTCTCTTGCTTCCAAATGACTGAAATTTTCAAAGACTCAATACCCTCACATCATCTTCAGAGACTGATTTAATTAGCCTAAAATAAGGTATACTTAAGCTCCCTATGGCAAGGTGTATGCATGTGGCCCACAGCTCCTTAGGAGGCTAGGGCAGGGTTAAGAATCATTTGCGCACAGGAGACTAATTCCAACAACAGAGTGAGAACCTATCTCAAAAACAATAGTTAGATAGGCAGTGGTGGCTCACAACTTTAATCCCAGTACTTGGGAGACAGAGGCAAGTGGATCTCTGTGAGTTCAAGTCCAGCCTGGTCTACAAAGCAAGTTCTTGAAAAGAAACAAGAAAAAGAATCAGGGGCTGGAGAGATGGCTCAGTGGTTAAGAGCACCGACTGCTCTTCCAAATGTCCTGAGTTCAATTCCCATCAACCACATGGTGGCTCACAACCATCTGTCATGAGGTCTGGCGCCCTCTTCTGGCCTGCAGGCATACACTCAGACAGAATATTGTATACATAAAAAATAAATAAGAAAAAAATCATAATGCATAAATACCCTCTAACTAATGAGTAAGCAGGGCTCAGAGCTCCTTCTTTACATGCATTTACTTTCCCAACTTTTGTTTTGTTTTCCAAGACAGGGATTCTCTATGTAGCGCTGGCTGTTGTGGAACTCGCTCTGTAGACCAGGCTGGCCTCAAACTCAGAGATCCACCTGCCTCTCTTCCTCCCAAGTGCCGGGATCAAAGGCGTGTGCCACCACTGTAAAGCACTTTCCCCATTTACTTTCACTGTTTTTCTTAGTCAATATTAGTTTTTGTTTTTTGTTGGGTTTTTTTTTGTTTTGTTTTGTTTTTTTTGTCATTCCCCTCTCTCTCCCACCAGACTGGAAAATTAAGGCATAGAAAGGTCAATCATCTATGACCTTTGAACAGCTACTAAGGGGTGAAAAGGGGCTTGAGCTCAGTCCTGCATGACTCTAAGACCGTGATTCCTACAGGATAGAAAGCTTACTAATCCCAGATCAGACCCGCTACACTAAAAAGCTTCACATCAAGGTTGTCACTCCCACAATGTGTCATCAAAGACCAGGGACTAATAGTCTCATTTCAATAAGTTAGTTTTGGGACTAGGAAGACACCTCAGTGGTTAAGAGCACTGGCTGCTCTTCTAAAAGACCTGGGTTTGATTCCTACACCCACATGCCAGCAAAAAACTTCGGCAATTTATTTCAGAGAATCCAACACCCTCTTTCTGGCCACAGACATAGGGCACAAACATGCAGGCAAAAAAACCAATACACATAATAAAGTTTCAGTTAGCCTAAAGAATATATTCACCAACTAAATGAATCCTATATAGGAACTCTCAGATTTTAATGTCTGGTAATGTATAAGCCAGACAGTAGTGGTGCATGCCTTTAATTCCAGCACTTGAGCCGGGCGGTGGTGGCGCACGCCTTTAATCCCAGCACTTGGGAGGCAGAAGCAGGAGGATCTCTGTGAGTTCAAGACCAGCCTGGTCTACAAGAGCTAGTTCCAGGACAGGCTCCAAAACCACAGAGAAACCCTGTCTCGAAAAACCAAAAAAAAAAAAAAAGAAGGGGAAGTTATGCATAGTAGTGCACAGCTTTAGCACTTGGAAGGCAGAGGCAGGCAAATCTCTTCTGAGTTCAAGGCCAGCCTGGTCTACATAGTGAGTTCCAGGCCAGTCAAGGGTAGACTGGCAAGACCCTGCCTCAAAATAGAAATGAATAAAAAAGAGGTGGGGCAGGGCAACACAGACCCAGTTCTTCTTCTAAGCAATGAAACCGACACAGGGCCTATCAGACTCAGTTATCCAGCTTCCCTATCTACATGGAAGAAAATTACCACAGAGAGAGATCAATCAAGCCCTGTTTGATCCCCAGAACCACCAAAAGACAATTTTGAAAAGGATCAGTTAACAAAGGAAGCTCTCTGTAACAAAATTTTGAGAGGCTGGCTGGCAGTTACCAGTAATGAAGTCAGCCAGAAAAGTGAGGAAACACTAGAAATTGGTGCATTAGGCTAAGCAGGAGTAAGCACCAGTACAACAAGCAGAAGAAATGCTACCAGAAAAAAAAACGAGCCACAAGGATATATACAGCCCTGGTCCTGAGGAGTGGCTGCTACAGGAAACTGGGCGACTATCCCTGTGCCCACCTGCCCCAAATAGCAGTAATGAGTGAGCAGTTTAGCAATTAAATACTCCCTGGAGCCATATCTTCAAATCTATAAAATAGGTTTGGGGAGATGTCCTAAGGATATGATTTCTAAAGGATATTTCCAGCTATGACTTGTTGACTCTAGGAATTCAGGAATGCCTTAAGCACCCCAAACAAGAGGTGTTCACAAGCTGAAAGTCAGGAATGAGCTTTAGTCCACTTGTTTATTGGAAAACTAAGTTTATGATTCACCCTTTTTACACTGCTGCTGTCAGTACACGCCTCTTCCCAACCCATTATATCCGTTAGGTGTACCGCGCTTTGCGACGCTGATGTGTTTCCAAGCTTTTTTTCGGTTCTAGAAAAACTCCAGAGCGCATACCAAACCATTCGATTACATGTTGTGTTTGAGCAACATTATCCATGCAGACTGTGAACTTATTCCTGCCCGAGTAGTGCCCACCAAATGAGCATAAACGAAACTGGTCAGGGCTGGTGAGGACAAGAGAGTAATACAGGACGACCTAGGCACCGCAGTGCTTGCAGCCTGAAAGAGAAGCAGTGTGGCAACAGGCTGCTTTATCACAGGCTGGGATGCATTTCGTTCCTCTACCTGCCTCGACGGCCCTGAGCACTGCAGGACGGAGGCGGAAGCATTGACCACCACGAGCCGCCAAGGGAGAGGGGGCGGCTGGGAGCGGCCAAGGCGGAAGGGAGCACCCAGCTTCAGCCTTTCTAAGCCACCCGGCGAGATTCAGAAGCCCCACAGAAGACAAGGGCCGCAGCGACTCGCGAATCTGCCGCCGGAGGCTGAGGCCGTCACCACGGGGACAAAGAGCCCCTGCGAGGCCAGGAGTAGCAGGGTGACGGGAAGGCATAGAGAAAGGAGCATATAGGGCTCAGGGGATCTAAGGGCGTCCGGGCGCGCCCCCGGGTTCCGGGCTCCTCACCGCCTCCTACGCGCCGCCACTGCCGCTACCGCCGCCATCTTGTACCCGGTTTGCTCCTTGACCCGAACCTACCCGACCCTGCGCACGTTGAGCCACGTACCCTAGTCCCCGCCCCTTCCGGCCTTCCGATTGGCCTGGCCAGAGCGCGGCCGGACGTCTATGCCATTGGTCGATCGCGTTCTAAATTATGGATGGGGAGTGGCTTGATGTCCCCGCCTCTGCATTCTCAGGCTTTGGCAGCTTGCGTAGGCAGATAGAAACACTGGACAGATAGAAACACTGGACTGTTTGTCTCAACTCCGCAAATTTTATTTAGAAAAAATGGGGTTTGAAAAAAGTGACACCGCTCATTAGTACGGACTTAGAAGCCTCCACCCTTCTGTAGCACCTTAGTCTCTTCTTTCACTATTCAACCTCCCTCGATTTCTGGAGCAGAGAAAAGGTCAAGTCCCCTGTCGAAGCGAAGTGGACGATGAAGGTGCCTGAAAACGGCCAGAGAAGAGCCCCAGGCGATCGATGTTGCGGTGGAGGACACTATGCAGCACAGCCAAGTGGGGTCCTCCTTCACCTCCACCCTCCCTAGAAAAGTCTCGTATGAAGCGGCCACGCTCAGACTGGAAGATAAACTTCTGGGGCAAGGGCCCATGTTCCCGGAGAAAACCCCAGACACTAAGCAGCAACAGACGCACTTCAAAAGGTGCCAGTTGGCTAAATACCTCGTGCATATTACCCAAGGCTGGTGGCAAGAGGCTTCCCTCAGCCATGACAGCCACCAGGGTGCAGGATGCCTCCAGGTGCCATGGGGAGTGGGCTGTATCAGGGTGTCGAGAGGCTTCCCAATGGCTCAAGAGGGCAGCCAGCAGCCCCCGCAGCAGCACGGAGCAGTAGCACAGGGCTGGGGGAGCAGCTGCTACCAGCTTCAAAAGCTCAAACAGGAGGGGTTGTTCCCGGAAGCGCCGACCAATGCGGAGATCCCGCTCCACAGTGGCCCGTGCGTGATCCTCAGGGGGCCAGGCCAGCTCAGCACCAGCTGCATCAGGACACACGCTCTCCACTAAGGTCACTGCAACTGCTTTGGCTGCCTCTGGGCTCAGGGTGGGAGTACCCCAGCAACCCTCACACTCACTGCCCACAGGTGCACTGCAGCAGTGCACTAAAAGGCTAAGGAGGCTCTGGGTGTTATAGATCACTTCCTGATGGTTTCGAGATTGAACAAGCTTAGGTGGCTTTAAGCCACGACCGATGACTCCAGCGTGGAAAACTGACCAGATCCCTCCAGGACCTGGCACAGCTGCAGTATGCCTCCGGTTAATGTCCAACAAAGAGGCAGAAGCCAAAGGGGTTGAGACAGCTGAGAGAGTCTCATTGTCCCCATCCATTTCCCCTCCAAACAGTTCTGTGTTGCCCCGATGTAAGGCTCCCTCAACTAGCAGCTGCAGGACAGCCTTGAGCCCAGCTGGGGAAGTCTGAGAAAGGCGTGTAAGAAGCTGGGAAGCTGAGGCCACGCCAGGAGGGCCATGTAGCCTTAGAGAAGCAAAGAAGCGGTGTACCCCAGCTCTCACTAATCCCAAAAGTTGGGAAGGAGACAGGGACTCTGAAGGAAAAGGACAGATTGCCAGGAGGGAGGCAGCAGCTTCAGCTACTTCCTCCTCTGGATGTAACAGAAGAGGAGCCAGATCAGACAGGTGGGCTGAGGCCGACTCCCCAAACCGGGCCCCTAAGGCTGAAGGGCCCTCACCACCCTGCTGTTCCCACCCCACTAACAAGGCCAAATTGCGCAGAAACCGGGCTGTGAAGGGAGGCTGTAGAGTCCCTGCATGCACTCGAGCCAGACAGCTTCGGAAGGCCAGGGGAAGAAGGCCAGAGAGACTAACCACTAGCCCTGCATATAGCTGGGTTGCCAAACTCAACTCTTCAGGGCTTCGGGCTCTGCTCAGTAGATGGCCCAATGCCTCAGGTCCACAGCTAGGTCGAGTATAAACAGACAGTAGGCCCAGGAGCTGGTGCTGCCAGAGGAAGCGCTTCCGTTCCAGCCGTAATGTCTCTCCACACAGCTCTCCAACATGGTTTCTTAAGGCATCAAGAAAGGGCACTGGACGAGGAGGTGGGGGTGGGCCCAGCACCCCTTCTCCAGGAGACCCTCCACGATGATGAACCAGTTTTTGTAGATGTAGCAATAGCAGCTGGATTAGCCGGTCACAGGCCTCTCTTACTGTGTCTGGTACAGCCAAGCCCTGGGTAGTAATGACTGAAGCAGGCATAGCTGTATCCACTAAGAACTGCAGCAGGCGGTAGGCACCAGCCCCAGAGGCCTGACTCACCAAATGCACAGCCAGGTTTAGCATGTTGTCCAGCTCCTCTCTGGGGAACCCCTGTAGGTGTTGTTGCAGCTGGCTAAGCACTGCTGGGGGCTTGAGGCAGTCTACAAGTTCTCCAGAGACTGTGCCTAGTAACGCTGGTGACATGACTGCCAGCTGCAGTAGGAAAGGAACTGTAGCCTGAAGGGAGGGTTCCCCATTGCGGCTCCCAGTACCCCCTGCCAAGCTATCATGAAACATGCGCAGGAGTTCCCGTCGAATGCTGTCTCCATGGCGAGAGGCCAGATGCCCTAGGATGCCTACAACTGAGGCAATCTTGGGCACCCGTTTTTCCCCAGGAATAACAGGAGATCCAGGGAAGGGGTCTGTAGACGGGGTTTGAGAAGAGCTTCCACCACAAGCACCAGTTCCTCCTCCAGCCCCGCTATGGACACAGAAGTCCTTAAGACCACAGGAGAGGACTCGGGAGATGATGGTACCAGGAAAAGAAGAGCCAATATGGGCCACAACCCAGTCAAAGTGTGGCGAATGCTGGACAGAAGTGTCCAGCAAGGCATCCACACATGCATCTGGGCAGCTACCAATGAGAGCCGACAGGCACTGCACATAGATGTCCATCAACGTGCGCGTGGCCCTACAGCCCATCCACAGCTGCAACAGTTCATTGAGAGAGCCAGTGGCATGGGGAACACGCTGATGCTGACCTGAATATGTACTGCTCAGCTGTCCCATAAGGTCAATGGACCATGCACTAATCACAGGTGCCCAGGCCTTTGGGTTGGCCCGGATGAACTCACATAGCACCTGCTGCACTTCGTGGACCACATCCTCTAAGCCAGGTCCACCAGCAGGGACATGGGAGGGTGGAGGTGGACGGAGATGGGGTGGACCAGCCACAGGACTTTCCTCTAGGGCAGCTAGGTGGGCCCGGACACTTTCATCAAAAACACCTCTCAAGTGGTCCAATACAGCAGCCCGAGCAGGTGGCAAAGACCGGAGCAGGAGAAGACCACATCGAGCATGTTCACGAGCTGAGAGCTGGTGGCCCAGAATGGGGTCTACACCCGTCAGAAAAGCTTTGATTTCTTGGGACAGCTCCTGGGCACTAAAAGGAAACAAAAGAATTGACTCAGAACACTGGGAGATGTTAGAAAGGTTACATTCCTTCCAAGAGCTTCCGACTGTCTTGTGTATACTAGAGTGAAATGTCCCTCATAAGAATCATAGAGGTTCAGAAGCATACCCAAGCCTTGGTCACTTCAGCCATTCCGAAAATGATATCTGTCTTTCAACAACAACAATCATATCAGTAGCATGTTACCTCTCAAATATCCAGGTATCTTTCTTCTTTTTCAGTGCTAGGTATCAAACCCAAGGCTTTAAGGCATTCTAGGCTAGAGCTCACTCACTGAGCTACATCCCCAACCCCATTCTGACAACAATATGGTTAGACTGTTATCCCATTTTACAGATAAAAAAAAAAATGAAAGAAATCAGGCTGAATGCTCCAAATGGGCAGAAATCACTTCTATGCTCTTAAAACAGAATTCGTGGCTTGCATAGTGGCAAATACCCTTAATCCCAGTACTTGGAAGGCAAAGGCAAATGGATCTAAGTTGAGCTCGAAGCCAGCCTGGTCTACATAGTAAGTTCCAGGACAGACATAAATACAAAGTGAGACCCTGTCTTAAAAAATTAACAAATAAATCAAGAAAAACAAAACCACAGAATTCAGTTCTATTAGGATGTTGGAATATGGAAAATATTCAATGAAGATTTGGTGAATACATTCTGGAGTTCTATACCTGCTTTAACATCTTCCACACCCTCCTCTACAGCACAAGTACCCTGAAATCTTGTAAAGGCCAGAAAATTGTAAACCCTTTACTAAGCACTCTCCTTCGCAAATGTGTGCCTTCTCATATTGTAGAAGAATTCCGCCAGACTTGATGGACAGGCCTTTAATTCCCTGAATGAGTTCAAGGCCAACCTAGTCTACTTGAATTCCAGGACAACTAGATCACTCCATAGAGAGACCCTACCTCAAGAAAATAAAAGAGTCCTAACCGCGTTTTAAAAATCATCTTCAAGCTGGGCGATGGTGGCGCACGCCTTTAATCCCAGCACTTGGGAGGCAGAGGCAGGCGGATCTCTGTGAGTTCGAGACCAGCCTGGTCTACAGAGCTAGTTCCAGGACAGGCTCCAAAGCCACAGAGAAACCCTGTCTCGAAAAACCAAAAAAAAAAATCATCTTCAGTGTGCCGAGAATGGCGGGGGCGGTCAACAGTCTTTCAATCCTTCCCTCCCCACATATATAAGCTCTGTCTTAAAGGTTCAGAAAGCTATGTTGAGGCAGGAAGTAAAATCCCTTTCCTCTTACTGTCTTTTCAAAGACAACAGCATTCTCTAGGCTGATAGGGTTCTGTGCCATCCCTCTGGTTCAAAAACAAAAGGGCACCTCAAAATAAAGGACTTGTGCAAAGGAAGGGCTAGCTCAGCCTTGGTTCCCAAGACACTCTCCATGTAGTCTGAGCCTCCTTGGGGCAAAGGGGGCAGGGAGGCTGGGTTCTCAAGAGTCTTGATGTCCCCAAGAGCTGGCAGAGCAAGGCCGGCATAAGAAGCCAGTGAGGTCTCGGGGGAAGCATAACCAAGGGCAGCCCAGAGTTTTTAGTGAGGCGGTCCCTGAGTTCCGGGAGGACGCGACCAGAATCGCTGAGAACCCTGACGCGAGTTCTCAAGGTATGATCCGGCTTTCTGTAGAGAAGGCTGGGCATCGGCGCGGGGTCGCGCGATGAGGGGGGGGATACCAGGGGCTCTGACTACCTGAGAGGCGCGGGACCGTGGGTGGCGGGGGCAGGCCCGGGTGGCCCTGGGGCCCCGGGAGGGTCGCACAACGCGGACATCCCGGAGCCCTACCCGGAGCCTGAGGCGGGAGCGGCGAAGCACAGGCGACGCATGCGCGCTGACTGGAAACGCGACAGAAACCAGCGACCCCGCCTCTCGGGAAAATCAGTCCGGCCAAGTCTGAAGCCCTAGTACTTTGGTTCCGCGTCGCATCGGTCACAGCAGGTATCGGGTTTGCCCTTCAAGAACCTTCTCCCCCACACCTTCCCCAAAGGGCCTCATCGGCACAGGAAAGCTGCCTGGAACCTTTCATTCATAGTGCGACCTATTTATTTCCCTAACACCAGTAACATCAACCTGCAATTCATGAGCTGTTAAAAAACGGGGCACAGAGCCGGGTGGTGGTGGCATACGCCTTTAATCCCAGCAGAGGCAGGTGAACCTCTTTGAGTTTGCAGCCAGCCTGGTCTACAAGAGCTAGTTCCAGAATGCTAGGACTGTTACACAGAGAAACCCTGACTCAAAAAGAGAGAGAGAGAGAGAGAGA
>NC_022015.1:42985710-42986302 GCF_000317375.1 Microtus ochrogaster | reverse complement strand
CTGCCCAGGCTTTTGTGTAATTCTTTGCTCAAGTGCTTTTCCTCCCTTGGCCTCCACAGTAGTTGAGACTAGATACTTGCCCCTACCCTGGCTTACTATGGGGCTTCTTGCCCTTAAAGATTTTACAATCTAAGGGAGCCCATTTAGGTTTGGATTTATCTGCCAGTGTTGGCGATATAACCGACTGAACTAGCTGCCTGGACCCTATTTCCTCATCTCTAAAATGCGCATGACTTATCTCCCTCACATAGTATAAATACTTGAAATAATTTATGCGAAGTTCTTTTTTAGTTAGTCTGCTTTGTATTTTATTTTTCGAGACAGGGTTTCCCTGTGTCCCTGGCTGTCCTGGAACTCACTCTGTAGACAGGTTGGCCTCAAACTTAGACCCACCTGCTTCTGCCTCCTGAGTGCTGGGAAGAAGTGTGGGTACCACCACACCCAGCCCAAAGTTCTTGATATAATGCTGTATACAGAAACCGCTCTGAGTGACAAGAGTCAGTATGAAAGGGCTAGAGAGATAGATCAGTGACTGCTCTTCCAGGGGACCCAGGTTCAAAATCCACACCCTCATGATGGCTCACAACCATTT
>NC_022015.1:42983555-42984336 GCF_000317375.1 Microtus ochrogaster | reverse complement strand
CGTGCACTACCACCACCCAGCCAAAACATATTTTAAAAGTTTTCTAGGTCTGTTTCCTCACCTGTCAATTAGGTACATGACAGTGGAACTGACATGCTCATTGCAGCCATGAATCAGAACAGCTACCCATATGAGAGCCTATCAACATTCCCCTATAGGCGGTGCCGGTCATCAGCCCTTCACCTCAGTGCCTAGGCATGATTCCCACTACCACCCCCAACCCTAGCAGCATATGATCTGTTTCAGGTGCATGCTAAAATGTCTAGGTAAAAAGTTGACTAGAGTTAGCTGGAATGATGCCGCTTTCTTGAGTTGCCACTTGTGCCAGGGTGAAGCTTTTTGGGGATGCAACTGCCCAAGAGTCACTCACACTCCTGTTACAGACAAATAAAAACAATGAATATAGCCTGGCAGTGGGGGCACACACCTTTAATCCCAACACTCAGGAGACAGAGGCAGGCAGACCTTTGTGACTTCAAGACCAGCCTGGTCTACAAATGCAGTTCCAGGCAGCCAGGACTACACAGAAACCCTGTCTGGGTGGGGTCAGGACAAAAAAAAAAAAAAAAAAAAACCCAAGTACTTGATTCACGAAGCTGGACTTTGGACTTGGATGGAATCATTAGTCTGACTTGTCAGTATGGGGATTTCTGTGTCTCTCCTAGGTATATTTATATTTAAGGGTATGGTATGGTTGCATGGTTAATGAACTAAACATGTATGTAAGAAACATCTGGTGAATATTAAACATTATTATATATATATATATATATATATATTT
>NC_022015.1:42976766-42982235 GCF_000317375.1 Microtus ochrogaster | reverse complement strand
AAAAAAACAAAAAAAAGGAAAGGGGGCTAGGCATATCTTATACCCATAATCCCAGCACTGTGGAGGCAGAAGCAGAGGGATCACATGTTCAAAACAGACCTGGGCTATATAAGGAAGACCCTGTCTCCCTACTGCATGAGTGCTGATAGAGAAATAGACATACAGGTGCTCAGGATGTAGATGGCAAAAAGAAAGCCTAGAATGGATGGGGCCCTGGGTTTGATTTCCAGAACCACTACCATCACCAGTTTAAAAAAAAAAAAAAAAGTCCTTACTATAATCCCAGGTCACACAGGTATAGTGGCAGATTCCTTGTCTCCCCGCCCATCATCCAATAACCTCCAATTTTCAAAAATGGAAAACTGGAGTGTTACTGTATAGAAAGATGGGGACTACTTTAGGAGCTACCTAGTTTCTTTTTCGGATAGGGTTTTACCATGTAGCCCTGGCTGACCAGGAACAAGCTAGTCTAGAACAGAAATCCACCTGCCTCTGCCTCAAAGTGCCGGAATTAAAAGTGAGCACCACCACACGCTGCAATACCTAGTTTCTCACTGCTTTGCTCAAGCACACTGTGTGTCCCGCTTCTGGACTGTCTCTCAGAGGCCTTCTTCTTATAGGGCCCATCCCCGTTCTTGCACGGCATCACACGTTAGTTAACCCTCCAGGGCTTTATTACAAGAGGAGTTGGTTGCTAGAGCGGGACCTCTCCAGTCTTTTTCTGCATCTTCTTCCCTCCCAATATGTAACTCCAGGGAAGGTCAGTGGGCCACTCAAGGGTGTCTGGGAGAGTGAAATATGGTAGTATTTTCTCCAAAGTCCTCCAAATCCTCTGGCTGCTGTTGAGAATCTTCTCATAGCAGAGGTAGGGGCTTAGCTCTCATCTCCCAGATCCTCCATATCTACATCCTGGGGAACTTTCATCTTCTTTTGTCTTTTGGGCTGTGGCTCACTAGTCCTGGATGACTTGGAGGGGTTTTCCACTGAACAAAGAGAAAGAAAACAGGAAGCATTAAAGAACCCAGGTAAAAATCCAGACTCCCTTTCATGGAACCTCTGTGCCCCAGACATACCTTCCATGGCTGCTTTTTCTTTCTGAGCAAGGCGGATTTGCTGCAGGAGTTTCCTGCGCTTCTTCCCGGACAGCGTGATATTGGCACGTGCACTGGATCTGAGGCACAGATAGAAACAAGGATATCCAAGTTAATCTGAACCATCCTAAGTCACAAAAGTGATCCTACCGGGCTGGAGAGATGGCTCAGAGGTTAAGAGCACTGCCTGCTCTTCCAAAGGTCCTGAGTTCAATTCCCAGCAACCACATGGTGGCTCACAACCATCTGGAATGAGGTCTGGTGCCCTCTTCTGACTTGCAGGCATACACACAGACAGAATATTGTATACATAATAAATAAATTAAAAAAAAAAAAAACAGTGATCCTACCTACAAAAAGGATATTTGGCCGGGCGGTGTTGGTGCACGCCTTTAATCCCAGCACTTGGGAGGCAGAGGCAGGCGGATCTCTGTGAGTTCGAGACCAGCCTGGTCTACAAGAGCTAGTTCCAGGACAGGCTCCAAAACCACAGAGAAACCCGGTCTCAAAAAAAAAAAGGATGTTTGCCTCATAGAACTGAGAACTTATGTATGTTTCCTAGGTGTACCTTTGAGAAAAATCAACTAATTGATTGCACTTATGTGGGCACTTTTATTTCAAAAATCTAAGTTAATGAAGATAACCATTTGAAGGATGGAAGAGTCAACAATCTTTGAGGAATCCAAACCTAAGAAACCCTGTGAGCAACGGTACTGTGAGAGGTTGGTGGTCTGGGAACTAACCTAACTGTCAACTAGTTCCTGCTTAAACGTGAGGGAAAAGTTTGAGCTGCTCTGAAGCTTGGGAGGAACGACTACTCAGAGGAGGCTAGTACCACACTCACGCCCGCTTCTTGAGGTGGTGCCTTGTGGTCAGCCCCGCGTCTATCACAGCCCCGACCACCTGGCGCTTCCGTCGCCGATCCCTGCTCAGCACCCTCCGGCGCTTGAATAACTTCTTCTTCAGCTCCTGAGGGAGAAAAAGACGCGCACCAGAGTAAGATCACCGTGCATGCCCAAATTCTCGCACCCGGGTACTCCAAACACCACTGATCCCGTCTCGGGTGAGGAAAACACTCCGGGAAGCCTGGGGAAGCAAAGGGACAGCGCCCACAGTCACCGTGCGGGGACGATTGATCTTTCCTCCGGGAGGTCCCATAGCGGTACTCTGAGGCACACGCGTGGAGCCGCACTTCCGCTCTGCCTGCAGGTTCCGCCTGGCGCAAAGGCTCCGCCCGCCTTGCACCCACGGACCAATCGCAATGCGAGGGGAGGGGCGGACTCCGGGCTTACATAAACGTGTTCCGCGGCCGTACGGGTCTTTCGAAGGACGTCTTTCACGTGAGTGGCTTCTTGCTGTTGGTGTGCTGGGGCAGTTGGGCGCTGCTGGTATCTGGGCCTGGCCTTGTAGACCCTCCATTTCTTGGCGGGGACCGGGCGTGCGGTCCTGCTCCCCGTTATGTACGGAGGCAGAAGGAAAGGGCTCCGGCCCTCTCGGCGTTATGTCTTCGGTGCCTGCGGCCTCCCGTTCGCCGGTTCTATCCTCAGACGCCGAGACATCTCTCTCGATGCAGAAATGTAGCCAGAACCGGCTAAATGTAGGCAGTCCCCTCTATGCGGTCGGTACTGAATGCTCTTTTATTTTGGTTTCAGGTCTGTGGATGACGCCCCGGAGTGACAGCTAACGTCTTTCCTTTAGCGGTTTATTGTTGAACCAGTAAAATCTGTGAACTCTTAAGAGCCTTGTGTGTGTTCCCTTTTTTACGCGACTCAGACCTTGTAGCACATACTGGGTTTGCGTGAGACACTTCACTTTAGATTCTCTGGTCGATCTTGTGAAGACCTCGGATGGCTTTCAAGATGTCTACCCATGGTGGCGGGTAGCTTTCATTCGTATAGAAGGTGAGATCCTAAAGACATGGGAATCTTTAAAACTTTTTTCGCCGTTTAGTAAAGACCTGTAGTAATCCCAGAACTAACCTGGGGTAACAGGCTCCCTGGCTAGTAGTCTAACCAAATGGAGCTGCTGAAATTGACTTCATACCCTGCAATGCTTCGGCGCTGACCCCACCTTCTTTGTGAGGAAATCACCAGGACAGCTGTGAAAGGCAGACTGTACACTGAGGATCTTGGATGTGAGATCTCACCTGCACAGGCCTCCCCTTACCATGTGAATATCCTAGGGGTGGACTTGTTTCCTATGGCGGGGTTCACATACAGCTTTATGCAAGGAGTTCGTGGCCGAACACCCTGCCTCTATTTGTAGGGGATGGGGTTCTGAGACAAGGTGTCTCTGTATAAGTCGTTATGTGCTGGGTTTTTTAATGACAGAAGACTGGAATCTGGGAGCCCTAACATGGTCAGGTTCCTCCCAGCTGTTTGGGAATACTGTTGCCAAGGGTTGTTACCTGAGAATCCTAGGATACTAGGTTGCCCTGATGTTCAATTAATGTGCTTGGACTTTTGTCTGCATAAAAGCCCTGGCTGCCCATAAACTTTGTGGACCAGGTTGTCCTCGAACTCAGATCACCTCCCTCTATTGTGTCTGGCTTAGAGTGAACAAAAGGGCTTTGAAAACAACAGAAACGAAGGGAGAAACAATACTTACCCCCAAAGGTACTGGGAGGTGGGAAATGGGAATATTCCACAAATCGGGTTCTGTAGTTGCAGGACACTGTAGGGTCTCAAAGAGGACAGGAGTTGGAAGTTTCTCGACCCTCTGTCCTCAGTAATCCAGGAGGCATCCTCTTGTTCATGCTCCCAGCCAAGACCGTGGTTAAACGTTCTTAAAGGAGATGTGGGGTCCTGTGTGATCCAAGCCCAACCTGGGAGAAGAGTGAGCCTATGACATTCTTGATATATACACTACATTTTGAGACAAGGCCTCAACATAACCCTGGCTGGCCTGGAACTCACTGTGTAACAAGTCAAGCTGGCAGGGCAGTGGTGGTCCACGCCTTTAATCCCATTACTTTGGAGGAAAAGACAGGTGTGGTCTGAGTTCAAGGCCCACCTAGTCTACAAAAGGTAAAGGATAGGTAAGACTGTACACAGAAACCCTAGTAAGGCTGGCTACCATGCACAACTCAGGTAAATGTTTGGTTATTTTAGGGTGTGTGACTAGCATATGTATGCTTGGTGCATGAGGAGCTAGGAAGAGAAATCCAGTCCCTGGAACTAGAGTTAAATAAGGTTGTGTACTACCACATAAACGCTAGGAACCAAATCTAGGTCCTCTGCAGAAGTAGCAAGTTCTATAACTGCCCAGCCAGTTCTCCAGCCTCATTTTTCTGTGTGTGCTACCAGAGATTTATTCTACCATCAATCCCAGTACCGGGGCAGTAGAGGGAGTCAGATTCCTATGAGATCCTGGCTCAGCTTGCACATGGGGATTTGTGCTTCTGTATTTGTATTCAAGAGTAAATGCAGGGGACTGGAGAGATGGCTCAGTGGTTAAAAGCACTGTTTCCAGAGGTCCTGAGTTCAATTCCCAGCAACCACATGGTGGCTCACAATGATATATAGTAGGACCTGATGCCCTTTTCTGTCATAAAGGTGTACATTCAGATAGCACACTTGTATACATAAATAATTTGTGTTTTATTTTTTGAGACAGGGTTTCTCAGTAGCTATGGAGCCAGTCCTTGAACTCAGGTATGTAGGTCTTGGCCTCCTGAGGCATAAACAAATCTATATTTAAAAAAAAATTAGTGAACATAGGTGTGGAGGCCAGGTCTGAACCCAGAGCTTTGCTGTACAGCTACTCCAAGTACTTACTCCGGGAATCTCAGCCTCCAGAGTGCACTTGGTTACAAGTGGGCTGATGTGCCCAGCTGAAATTTGTGGTGACCATTGGGGATCTGAATTCTAACAGAGCAAGCACTCTACCCTAGCCCAGTTTCCTCGTTTACAAAGGAAAATTGACCCCATTTTGAGTTCTGAAAAATCATAAGGAAAAATATTTTAGCACAATGACTGCATAATAAATGCAAAAAAAAATCATACAACCATCCACCTAAAATATTATTACCTCTAGATAGTTAGATGTGGGGTAATTATATCATCTGCTCCCCTCCCCAGTAGTGAACTTTTTTTTTTTTCTAGACAGGGTTTTTCTGTGGCTTTGGAGCCTGTCCTGGAACTACCTCTGTAGACCAAGCTAGTCTCGAACTCACAGAGATCCGCCTGCCTCTGCCTCCCCAGTGCTGGGATTAAAGGCATGCGCCACCATCGCCTGGCTTGAACCACGTATTTTAAAATAATAAAAATCCAGATTGCCACTAGACAACATAGCAAGACCCAGGCCAAACAAGATAAATAGTGAATTCTGTCCACAGAAAGCAAAAGAACAAAACCAAAAGGGCAAATTAAGGCTATGG
>NC_022015.1:42973665-42975521 GCF_000317375.1 Microtus ochrogaster | reverse complement strand
TGGAACTAGCTCTGTAGACCAAGCTGGTCTCGAACTCACAGAGATCTGCCTGTCTCTGCCTCCCAAGGAGTGGGCCAATTTGAAGTTAGTCCCTAGAACTCACAAGGTGGAATGAGAGATCTGGCTCCCACAAATTGTCTTCTGACCTACACAGACACACACACATACTATGGTATAGGTACACCCTACTCATTCTTACAAGTAAATAAAGATTATTATTTATTATTATTATTTTGTAGATACATTCTCACTATGTAGACCAGGCTGACCTGTAACACACAGAGATCAGCCTGCGTTTGCCTTCCAAGTGCCTGAATTAAAGGCATACCCAACTATGCCTAAATTTTTTAAATACCATCATTTCCAGATTAGAACAGCCTTTTAAACTAGTAGGGTGCAGAGCCCAGGTCTCAGGCTTTTAATAATCTCAGGTACTCAGAAGACTGAAGCAAAAGGATTACCATGAGTTCAAGGCCAGCCTAAGTTATAGTTAGCTCTAGGTCAGTCTGAGTTGCACAGTGAGACTGTCTCAAATAAATTAATTAAAAAGGACTGGGAAAGCCGGGCGGTGGTGGTGCACGCCTTTAATCCCAGCACTCGGGAGACAGAGGCAGGCAGATTTCTGTGAGTTCGAGACTAGCCTGGTCTACAGAGCTAGTTCCAGGACAGGCTCCAAAACCACAGAGAAACCCTGTCTCGAAAAACCAAAAAAAAAAAAAAAGGAATATAGCTCAGCAGTAGAGTACCTCTTTAGGTTCACTTTTCAGTGCTTAAATAAAGGAACAAGCAAATAAGCCAGGCATGGTGCTACAGTCTTGCAAACCCACTATTTGGGAGGCTGAAGCAGGAAGATCTTCAGTTCTAGTTCAGTTTGAAATATAGAGTGAGACTTCTTTGAAAAACAAAACAAAACACCAAAGCTGTCCTCTAAGGTCCCTGTGTCTAGCATTCCTGGACACCTACTGTGGGCCTGGCAAGTCTAGATGGCAATGGCCTGAATGAATAATCCATCACCCTCACCCGGCTCTTCACTTGGATCCTGAAAGAAGGCTTCTGCTTCCTCCTCTTCACCATCATTGAGCAGCAGCAACTCCTCATGGGGCCACTGGCTATCCTCCTGGTCTTCCTCTACCACAATAGAGGGCAGGCAGGGCTTTGGAGACACCTGCATAAGTACAGCAGGGGTGTTGGGCCCATTTGGAGGAAGAGCCAGTCCCTGGACCAGTAGTACTCACCTGAGCATCCTGCTGATCTTCACATCTGCCAGGCTCCTCTCTGTTCCTTGAGAGAGGATTCGTCAACGGAGGGCTATCTCCAGACCAAGGTCCATCCTTGCTACTTCCTGGCACGAGGGCCATGCTTGTGACTCTAAGAATACAGGGTGCCTGGGTTCCAGGTCAAGCCCCCTGCGCAGTGCCCCGCACAGACTATGCTTTAATCATCTTTGTAGAGGACTCCTTAATCACTGCTGAGGAAAGAACGCTGACATGCTGGGAGATTATGGGCCTTCCAAGGGAGGGGAGAAGCCAAAGAGGAGACACAGGAGCTTTATTCTGCTTACTCCCTGAGACACTGGGGATGGCAGTCAAGGTAGGAGACAAGGGCATCTGGATTAAAGCCCTATAAATAAAGAGCTGTGATGGTGGATTTCCTAACTCCGTGTTTGCTGGTTTTCTCAAGTGGACTTATTTGTATGTTATTTAATGAATGCTCATGTGGCTTTTGCTGTTTCAGCAGAAACCTTTTTATCTATTTACCTTAAATGTTATTTATTTTATAGGTAGAGCTTTTTTTTTTTTTTTTTTTTTTTTTTTTTTTTTTTTTTCCTAGGTGGCCTGCTGCTTACTCTGGGTTCT
>NC_022015.1:42972257-42973359 GCF_000317375.1 Microtus ochrogaster | reverse complement strand
TTTGGAGCCTGTCCTGGAACTAGCTCTGTAGACCAGGCTGGTCTCAAACTCATAGAGATCGGCCTGCCTCTGCCTCCCAAGTGCTGGGATTAAAGGCGTGCGCCACCACTGCCCGGCTAGGTAGAGCTGTTTTGCCTGCAAGTATGTCTTCTAGAAGAGGGCATTGGATCTCATAGGACAGGCATCACTGGGGTGCTGGGAATCAAATCAAATCAGCCAGTGCTCTTAATTACTGAGCCATCTCTCCTAGCCTGCCAAGAACTCCAGACAGTGGTGGTGCAGTCCTTTAATACCAGCACTTGGGAGTCAGGGGAGACAGAGGCAAGCCTGCTCTACAGAGACAGTTCCAGGACAGCCAGGACTACACAGAGAAAACCTGTCTTGAGAAAACAAAAGTAAACAAGCCAGTTAGGATAGCACACATCTTTAACAGCAAAATTTAAGAAGCACAGGCAGGCAAAACTCTGGGACTTCAAGGCTAGCCTAGTCTACACAGCAAGTTCCAGGCCAATCATGACTAGAAAGTGAAATCATAGTAGCCCTTCGTTCCCTTTATTTTTTGTTAATTTTATGTTATGAGCCGGGCGGTGGTGGCACATGCCTTTAATCCCAGCACGCATGAGGCAGAGGCAGGCAGATCTCTATGAGTTCATGGCCTGGTCTACAAAGCAAGTTCCAGGACAGCCATGGCTACACAGAGAAACCCTGTCTTGAAAAACCAAAACCAGGGGCTGGAGAGATGGCTCAGTGGTTAGGAGCATTGTCTGCTCTTCCAAAGGTCCTGAGTTCAATTCCCGGCAACCACATGGTGACAACCATCTGTAATGAGGTCTGGTGCCCATTTCTGGCCTGCAGACATACACACAGACAGAATACTGTATACATAATAAATAAATAAATATTTTCCTCCTGAATATTAACCTTCATCAGGCGATGAAAGGACACAAAGACCCACATTGGAGCACCAGACTGAAATTTCAAGGTCCAAATCAGGAGCAGAAGGAGAGAGAGCACGAGCAAGGAACTCAGGACCACGAGGGGTGAACCCACACACTGAGACAATGGGGATGTTCTATCGGGAACTCACCAAGGCCAGCTGGCC
>NC_022015.1:42966241-42970158 GCF_000317375.1 Microtus ochrogaster | reverse complement strand
TGTGAGCCACCATGTGGTTGCTGGGAATTGAACTCAGGACCTTTGGAAGAGCAGGCAATGCTCTTAACCACTGAGCCATCTCTCCAGCACCCCAAAATACATATTTTATGTGCATTTGTATTTCGTCCAGTCATGTCTGCGTGAGGGCATTGGATCGACTGGAACTATAGTTACAGATAGTTGTGAGCTGCCATATGGGTGCTGTGAATTGAACCCAGGTCCTCTGGAAAAGAACCCAGTGGTTTGTTTGTTTTGTGTGTGCTTTGTTTTTTGTTTGTTTAACATTTTATTTATTATGTATACAGTTTTCTGTCTGCATCTATGCCTGCAGGTCTGAAGAGGGCACCAGATATTAAAGATGGTTGTGAGCCACCATGTGGTTGCTGGGAATTGAATGAACTCAGAACCTATGGAAGAGCAGCCAGTGCTCTTAACCTCTGAGCCATCTCTCCAACCCCTTGGTGTTTCAAGACAGGGTTTCTCTGTGTTGCTTTGGAGCCTGTCCTGGAACTCACTATGTAAACCAGGCTAGTCTCAAACTCACAGAGAGTAACCTGCCTCTGCCTCTCAAGTGCTAGGATTATAGGTGTGTGCCACCACTGCTCAGCCAGAAAGTCTTTTCTTAAAAAGAGCAAGGAATGGGCTAAGAAAGCATATCTATGATACAAAGCTTGCCTAAGACTCTGGTTTCAAAACCTGAGAGAGAAAAAATTGTTTTCTATTCTGTCCATTTGGCTGTGAATTTTTGTTTGTCCTAACCTCTATGTGCTTTGTTTTGAAACAATTTCTTTCAATGAAGCCTTGACTGGCCCCCAACTCTTCCAGATTTACCTTTCATTTGAGAGTTCAGGTGTTAGTCATTACATTGTGTACTTAAAATATTAATAGTCCTCTGTTGATTTGAAACTTCCTGGGATTGAAAATTGGCAATGGTATTTATTTATTTATTTATTTATTTATTTATTTATTTATTTATTTATTATGTATACAATATTCTGTCTGTGTCTATGTCTGCAGGCCAGAAGAGGGCACCAGACCTCATTACAGATGGTTGTGAGCCACAATGTGGTTGCTGGGAATTGAACTCAGAACCTTTGGAAAAGCGGGCAATGCTCTTAACCACTGAGCCATCTTTCCAGCCCCTGATTTATTTATTTATTATGTACACAGTGTTCAGCCTCCATGTATGCCTGCAGGACAGAAGAGGGCATCAGATCTCATTACAGATGGTTGTGAGCCACCATGTGGTTGCTGGGAATTGAACTCACGACCTCCGGAAGAGCAGTCAGTGCTCTTAACCTCTGAGCCAGCTCTCCAGCACCATGGTTTTTATTTTGAATTAAAATTATTTTACTTTAATTAGTTTGTTTAAGACAGAATTTCTTGGTGTAGCGCTGGCTGTCCTAGACCTCACTCTGTAGAGCAGGTTGTCCTCGAACTCAGAGAGCTGTCCTGGGATGAAAGGTGTGCACCACCACCACCCAGCAAAAACTAGCAACTCAAAAATCCACAGTAATCATGCACTCTTTTATGGCAATGGCCCTAACTAAACTCTAACTTTTTTCTTCATTGTTTTGTGTTCGTTCATTAATGTTTTGCCTGCATGTGTATGTGCACCACAGTGCCTGAGTACTGAACACAGGTCTGTTAAGCCCTCTCTCCAACCGGCTCTAGCATTTTTTAAGATACTCAACGTCCTTTACTCAGCTACCAAGCTCCAGGATCTCATTTCGGGTGAGGTGGTAGCAGCAGGTGGCTTCCTTGTGAGTTCGAGGTCAGTGGTCTACATAATGAATTTCTACACAGGGAGTTCCAAGTCGGCTGGTTAGGGGAGTGCGACGGGTTTTGTTTGGTCTTTTTTGTTTTTTCGAGACAAGGTTTCTCTGTGTAGCCTTAGCTGTCCTGGAACTCGCTCTGCAGACCAGGCCGATCTCAAACTCAAAGATCCAACTGTCTCTGCTTCCGGAGTGGTGAGATAAAAGGCCTGGGCCACCGCGCCACCACTGACCTGCTTCTGTTTTTTAAATCTATGATTTCAAGAGTCAAGAGTCTTGAAGAGCAGTGGCGGTGCATGCCTTTAATCCCAGCACGGGGGAGGCAGAGGCAGGTGAGGTCAAGGCCAGTCTGGTCAACAGAGCAAGTTCCAGAACAGGCTCCAAAGCCACAGAGAACCCCTGTCTCGAAAAAGAAAAAAAAATTGCAGTGTGAAACCCCGTCTAGAAAAAACAAACAACAAACAAACAAACAAAGAAAATAATAATTTAAACGTTTCAACGGGGCCAGCACCGCTCTAGCCTGGAAATTGCTCTATGGTTTTTCGGCTCCGCCCCGCCCCGGTCGCTCTAGCCTGCATGGGGAGCGGCGAGACGTCGCGGCTCCCTTCTAGGCCGCCGGAGGATGCAGAGGGCATCTCGTTGGTAGTGTGGTCGGCCATGAATACGGTTCGTAAAGCACTGGTGGTGGTTGCTGTGCTCGGCGCGGGTGCTGGCGTTGGCTCCACTCTGTTTGCCCTTGTAACCCCAGGAGAACTACAGAAGCAGGCAATGCTGCAGGTAGAAACACCCGGGCTCCCCGAGGTGGGTGTGCGTGGGGAGAGGCCACGTCTTCGGGCCGGGCTGCAAACATCCTTCTTGCCCTTAGGAGTTTCCGGAACGGGACCCGCGGCGCAGGGAAGAAGCTGCCCGAACCAAGGAACTAGTGGTGGCTACTCTGAAGAAAGCGGCAGCTACGGAGGAGAACGTGGCCTGGAGGAAGAACTGGACGGAAGCAGTTAGCGACGGCAGCAGGTCAGCGTGACACCAGAGCTTGCCTGTGGGACCTTCGAGGCGCCTTTCTCTGTGCGCGGGCGTGGAGTCCGGATTCAGGATAACACGACTCTAGCAGGCACAGGTAGCTGTCGTCGGTGGTCGCGTTTAACGTGCACATCGCGTGACAGGGACGAGATGGGGGTCGGATGTGTGGAACCAAAGGAACTAATAAATCCAGTCCATCCGTTAAGTGGATTCCGCAGCCGGATATTTAATGCCTAAAGAGCTGGGAGGGTCGGCACAGTGGGAGCAGAAGAGTAGCTGATTGCCACTCGTCCTGGAGAGTTCCAAGTCCAGTAGGTTTTCTGACTATTAAAAACAGGTCACATGATCTAAGTTTGCTTCAACAACTGGCGGTAAAAAAAAAACCAACACAACTTTTCTAATGTCTGTTTTGTGTGTCTATGTTGTAGAGCGAAAAATGAAAGTGCGCACGCGCTGCATATATGGAAGTCTCAGAACAGTGTTTAACTTCGGTTAAAGTCTCTTTCCAGTCAGTGTTGCCCTGATTGTGCTGGAACTCGCTCTGTAGACCAGGCTGGCCTCACAGCTTCACCTGCCTCTGCCTCCTCAGTGCTTGGATTAAAAGTATGTACCTCCACTGCCACTGTTAAGGCTCTGTAAGAGAAGCTGACTCAGTACTAAAACATCTGTGTCAGATCATTCTCAAGCATAGCTCAGTGACATACACCTATAATAACCACAGCACCCAGGAGGTTAAGAAGATAGTAGTTTCAAGACAAACCTGGGCTACTACCTCAAAAGAAAAAGATTTTGGTTTAACTACATGATATTCTGAACTGAGTGTTTATCCTCAGCACTTGGGACAGAGGGGCAGGAAGATCTCTGCCAGGCCAGCTTGGTCTGCTTAATAAGTCCCAGACCCTCCGGGGCTACACAGTGTCGTTGAAAAGTGGAAAGTGCAGCAGTGCATGGTAGCTGAGTCTCAGCACCTGGCAGCTTGAGCCAGAATTCTAACAAGCTCAAAGCCAGCCATGGCTATAAAGTGTTTCAGGCTGTCCTGGACTATAGTTGAGCTCCTGCCACGAAAATCCCGCTATTCCCCCCAACATGCAGCCTCTTGCTAAATGTAGTGAGGGACGGTTGAAA
>NC_022015.1:42963887-42965343 GCF_000317375.1 Microtus ochrogaster | reverse complement strand
AGACAGGGTTTCTCTGTATAGCTTTGGAGCCTGTCTTAGAACTCTCACAGTAGATCAGGGCAGCCTTGAATCCACCTGCCTCGGCTTCCTAACTGCTGGTATAAAGGCTTGTGCCACCACCACACTGCAGGAATTACAAGTTCACTACTTCCCTTTTAAAAGGGCTCTGCCCATCTCCCATCTATGTCTCTTTTCTGCTGCTCCACCCTGAGAGGCTGGTCTCCCCCCTTCCCTTAATAAAAACCGCTCCACAGTAACTGATGCATGGCGCTTTTCTTAAATTATGATAGTCTTGGGCTGGAGAGATGGCTCAGGTTAAGAGCATTGCCCGCTCTTCCAAAGGTCCTGAGTTCAGCAACCATATGGTGGCTCACAACCATCTGTAATGGGGTCTGGTACCCTCTTCTGGCCTGCAGACATACACATATGAATATTGCATACATAATAAATAAAAATTATGATAGTCTTGCTATGTCATCCTGGGTTTGCCTGAACTAACCTCAGTTTTCCTTGCTCCCTAAGTGTTGGGATTATTATAGGCAATGATTTGGTCTTGGTCTTTTTTATGTTCATTGGTGTTTTGTCTGTGAGGACAAAACAAACCCTAGACTGGTGTTATAAATAGGTGTGAGCTGCCATGTGGGTGCTGGGGAACTGACCCCAATCCTCTCAAAGAGCAGCTAAGTGCTCTTAACCACTGAGTCTTCTCTTAAGAGCAGAACATATACCTGCCATGAATCGCATGGTGACCATTGCTGCTTGACAAAATTCCAGCTTTTTAACTTTATAGACCACACTTCTCCAGCACCTTTTTACTTTTATTTTTAATTATTCTCACTATGAATGCCTTTCCTTTTGGAAAATTTTGTATGGGCTTTGGTAAAGGATTAAAGTGTGTACAATGGGCAGGGTGGTGAACAAAGAAAAAATAAAAATAAACACCCCACAAACCCACTACTTTATATATAGCCAGTGTTTACGGGGCATATACTATGCCAGACACTGCTAAAGCATTAGATGTTTATAATACAGGAAATAGAGGGGGCTGGAAAGATGGCTCAGTGGTTAAGAACATTGCCTGCTCTTCTAAAGGTCCTGAGTTCAATTCCTGGCAACCACATGGTGGCTCACAACCATCTGGAATGAGGTCTGGTGCCCTCTTCTGGTCTGCAGACATACACACAGACAGAATATTGTATACATAATAAGTAAATATTTTTTAAAAAATACAGGAAATAGATACTATTAGCCTATCACACTAATGGAGTGGCTTCAAGAAGTCAAGCCATATGATATACATAATAGTAAGGCCTTGGGATGGAGAGATGGCTCTGAGGTTAAGAGCACTGGCTGCTCTTCCAGAGCTACTGAGTTCAGTTCCCAGCAACCACTTGGTGGCTCACAAAAATTTGTAATGTTCTGGTGCCCTCTTCTGGCCTGCAAGTATACATGCAAG
>NC_022015.1:42961394-42963522 GCF_000317375.1 Microtus ochrogaster | reverse complement strand
CAGGACTACATAATCTCTGTTTCAAAATAAACAGAAAATCCTTAAGTACCACTTTATGCTTATGAACAAGAGGTGCTGTGTAATGCACACACACCCCCCAGCAGGTAATCAGTCCTAGAAAACTCTACTGCAAACTGGACAAAGGTCCTTCTTCAAATGCCTTCCCTTTATCTTCTCATAATGCCCTTTCTAGTCATTCAGGAAGGAGCCAGGCATATACAGAACTCAAAGGATCTATTTATTAGGAAGGAAATGTCAGTGCTTTATCAAAGATGAAGAGGTCAGGAAGGATTGATGGGATGGAAGACCCTCAACTGGGACACTTCTTGGCCACAATGAGGACAGCAGAAGGCACAAGTCCTAAAGATAGAAGAAAGAGTTTGAATTACAAGGATACTTCGCCTTAGGCCTTCAAATTTCTGGACACACACATACCATATCCACTAAGCCCCTTTCCTTTTCCTATCTCTACTGCCCCTCATTCCTTTAAGTCCTGACTCCTGGTCTCACATAACATACCCAGTTCCTGCAGAGGCCGCTCCATGTCAGCCTCCGAGAAAGCCCTTCTAGGGAAGCCACTGAGCAACTGCACAGGGTCCTGGTCCTGTCCAGGTTCTTCCCCACGGTGAAGCTCTACATAGAGCCTCACAGCTGCCAGCTGTTCACGGGCCCGGAACGTTTGGGTCAGGGACGTCCCATCAGGCAGCCTAACCTAGAAGGCAAAAAGTACTATGAGCACTGAAACCAAGTGAGGACTAGGATATGGGGTGGCCGTGCCTACAACCCCAGCACTTAGGGGCACACACAGATCTCTGAAGCTTCAAGACCAGCCTGGTTTACAGAAAGTTCCAGGGCTGGAAGCAGGTAGAACAATTTCAAGGTCAGCATCAGGTACAGGAGACCCTGTCTCCAAAAATAAAACAATGAATAAATAAATAGGTGAGGCCAGGTAATGACAATACCTATAATCATAGCACAGAGAAGAAATAGGAAGGAAGACCACCCAAAGTCTGAGGTCGTCTTGATCTTCACAGTGAACTCAAGGTCTGTAGGGCTGTACAGCAAGACCCAGTTCCGAAAATAAAACAGTCTGGAATAGTGGCAATGCCTGTAATCCCAGCACTCAGGCAGAGAGGCAGGGGTTATCTCAAAGTTCAAGACCAGCCTAGTCTACACATCAAGACCCTGTCTCATAACAAACTGGCTGGACAATGGTAGCTCACGCCTTTAATCCCAGCACTGGAGAGGGGAGAGAGGGCAAAGGCAGGTGGATACCTGGTCTATAGCCAAGGCTGTTACACAGAGGAACCCTGTGTCAAAAAAACAACATAAAACCACACACACACAAACTGAAGTAACCAAGAAAAGGAGATCTCTGAGAGTTCAAGGCCAGCCTGATCTATGGGAATGAGTTCCAGGACAGGCTCAAAAGCTACACAGAGAGCCAGGCGGTGGTGGTGCACGCCTTTAATCCCAGCACTTGGGAGGCAGAGGCAGGCGGATCTCTGTGAGTTCGAGACCAACCTGGTCTACAGAGCTAGTTCCAGGTCAGGCTCCAAAAAGCCACAGAGAAACCCTGTGGCTCAAAAAACCAAAAACAAACAAACAAACAAACAAAATATAGAAGTGCCATATTATGAAAACAGCTATGTAATAAGTCTAATGAAAACATTATAAGAAAATTAAAGGGTAACTGCTGAGTAAGAATGAAGTATGGATTTAAATAAGACAGGCAGGTGAAATTCGATCGCTCCCAAGAGTAGAGGAGGTAGGATTTCAAAAGTCATGTACAAAGAAGGGAGTGATTTGGCAAATGGGACTTAAATGCAAATAGCTCTGTGCTGGGTACCTTATAGGCCAACACAGGGTTCCAGGAGCAAGACAGCCACTGGACCACATACCTGTATGCGACACTGGTCATACTCCCGCTTGGTAGGGGGCTCCTGGCTGGGAGAAGAAGGAACAGGACCTGGTTCTGTTGCTGGTGGTGATGACTGAGAACCCACACTACCATACTGGAAGACAAAATAGGAACACTAGCTCAGTGCTAGCACACCAGTCTAGCATGCATAAAGATTCAACCTGCGAACTCCCGTGTGACTACAGATCACCCTGAAATAAAAAAAAA
>NC_022015.1:42957896-42961154 GCF_000317375.1 Microtus ochrogaster | reverse complement strand
AAAAAAAAAAAAACAAAAAACCCATCCAGGTTTGGTGGCTCACAATTTTAAGTTCTAGCAGTTGGAAGGCTGAGGCAGAGAACAAGAAGTCTGAGATTGGGCTACCGAGTAAAATATGTCTCAAACAAACAATCATGTATGCACAGGCTTTCTCTTAATGAAAAAGGAAATTAACCCACCTCATCCATTGTACCCACAGATTTCTAGTCACCCACCTTCTTGGCTCTCTCTGCTTTGTCCCTTTCAATTTTTTCTCGGACCCTTTGTCTGGAATGTAGACAGGAAGAAAAGAAATCAGAGACGGACAGGGAAAATCTTGATTTCCTTCTCAATTATCACCCAACGCGACGAGCGTCCAGACCTGGCGGCTAATTCCTCAGCCTTTTCTCTCCTGCGCTCCTCAGCAGCACGGCGCATCTCATCTTCCTGCAGTTTCTGTCGTGCAGCTGACAGCTCCTGCCCTTGTCTCCTCCGCTGCTTTTCTCGTTCCAAAGCTTCTCGTTCCTCCCTTTCCTCACGTTCCCGTTGCTTCTGGGCCACAAGCTCCAACATTCTGTTTTGCAGAGAAGAAAAAGCTGAAGTTGGACATGGAGTGGGAAGTTTAAACAGAGAAATCAGAACGAAATAAGGGAACACGTGTTCCAAGACACATGAGAGAAAACAAAACCAAAACCATAACAACAAACAGGAGCCTAGGAGTATAGCTCAGTGATAGAGCACATACTTAGCACACAAGGGGGCCTTGTAGTTAAAAAAGAGAAAGGGGCAAATGAGAGCTAGGCATAGTGGCACAAACCTGTAATTCCAGCACTTGCAAGGTACAGGTAAGAGAATCAGAATCTCAAGGTAATCTGTAGTCACATAGGAGTTTTAGACCAGCCTGAGCTACATCAGACTGTTTGTTTCCGTGTTTTGTTTTTTGTTTTTTTCTGAGACAGGGTTTCTCTACCTCCCGAGTGCTGGGATTAAAGGCACGTGACACCACCGCCTGGCTGTGTCCTTGTTTTTGTTTTCCAAAAACTGGTCAGGTTCTATGCTCAGATTTGTGTTTGCATTGAGAGGAAGGAAGCTGGCCCCATGACCCTTTGGAAAGTGAGTCTATGGACTAGATATGGTGGCCCATGCCTGTAACCCCAGCACTCAGAAGAATGTGGCTTTGAACTTAGCCTGGGATATATACCGGGTTCCAGGACAGCCTGAAGTACACAGCTAGACCCTGTCTCAAAAAACAACGCAGGGCACTGTGGTGAAGGCCTTTAATCCCAGCACTCTGGAGGCAAAGGCAGGAGGATCAGTTCGTCGTGGGCTGACTCCAAAAGAAACATACACACAAAGTGAAATTGCCAGCTAGTTACCTCTTAGTCTGTTCTTGTCTTTCCTCTTCGGTCAAAATGGGTTTGCTTTCTCCAGCAGCAGACCCAGATCCTACAAACAAGCAACCAGTATTATTACTTATAATAAAATCATTCCGGTTTTCTCAGGCCCTCACCAGATGTCTAGAATCACAAGATGTCTCCCAGTCAGGACCTTCAGGGCCAACTTGCTCTGAAGACGTGGGTTCCCGTCCCAGGATATGGCCGAGGGGAGTCTCTAGCGGCTCGTCCACATCGGGGTCGTCTTCGTGCTCCATAAGCCTGGGCAGGGAAAGTCGGCTCGGGGTTAGCCTTGAGGCCGCCCTTCCCAGCAGCCCCCAAACCTCCGCCACCCGGGCAGGTCGCTCACCAGTCCATCGCAGCCTCGATGCCCTGGTTCCCTGTGAGGGCCAGAGCCTTCTCCCTGGGGGCAGAAACACGGAGAGTAGCGCCCACCAGCCATGGTGACAGTCAGGCCGGGCCCGGCCCGCGGCCCCCCACCATGGGCTGAGGGGAGGCTCCCTTACGCGCGTCCCCTGGGAAAGCCCATCTCGATGAGGCTCTCCAAAGCCGTGAGCTCCGCCATGGCGCCAGCCGCCGCTTCCGCGGGGACCTGAGGTGACGAGAAGGAAGGCGGCGAGGGTCAGCCCGGCACGACTCCGCCCGCGACGCCGCCCTCCCGGCGCTCGCGAACTCACCGGGTTGGGGACCCGGGGGCGGGGGTGGGGGACACAGACGGAGGAGAGCTGAGGGGAAGCGGAAGTGCCCCGTCTGTTTGGGTCACGTGGGGACGGGTGGACGGGTGCCGGGAGGGCCAGACCAGGAGCGTTGGAGCGCTTGAGCCGGTTTGAGCGAGGGCTCAGCGGGTAGAAGAAGCACAAGCTGCCAGACTTGACTATATTAGTTCGATTCCCATGACCCTCGCGGTGGAGGAAAGAGAAAGAAGATTTCTGTAAGTAGTTCCCTGACCTAGACAAGCCAGTTGTGGCATTCATGATAAGCAATAAATAAATTAATGCATGTCATCGATTTTTTTGTCTTTTTTGTTTGTTTGCTGTTTTGTTTTTGTTTTTCGAGACAGGGTTTCTCTGCATAGTTCTGGCTGTCCAGGTACTCGCTCTGTAGATTGAAGGGATGCTAGCCAATCCAAGCTTGGGAAACAGGTCTCTTACAGGCCTTGTCCCTCTTCCCCTTTTCCCTCTGCATTGCAAAATTAGATTACATTCCTAAAGCTAGCCTTCAAGGTCTGTTCCTTTATTCGGCTACTTCCTCCTCCTGAGGCTAACTACCTACCAGTGTCTAGCTGTCCGAGTATCCTGCAATCAAAGCCTCCTAATTAACACGCCCAATTAAAATTAAGCTCATCTTAACAGAGGGTTTCCCATTCGATCTTTATAAACTGCTATTTTCCTTTCTATCCAGAGGCAGTCCTTTGTCCTCCCCACTGGACAAATATGTCTTCCCCCTCTCTCTTGTTTCCCCCCCCCCTTCCCTCTATCTGCAATGTTTGTCCTTTATCCCCTCCCCCCCTTCCTCTGGGGCAAATAAATCTTTGTGCTGAGAACTTGGTCTTGTGGTGGCCTGAGCTGAAAAACCGGTCCAGTTGTAGACCGGTCTCAAACTTCGAGGTCTGCCTGTCTCTGCCTTCCAAGTGCTGGGACTAAAGGATTATGATACTACCATCTGCTGCTGCTGTCCTTTTCCCTGTTTCCATTTTTACTCTTTCTTTCTTTCTTTCTTTCTTTCTTTCTTTCTTTCTTTCTTTCTTTCACTGTCCTAGAACTCAGAAAGACCAGGCCTACCTCAGGCTCATAGAAATCAGCTTGCCTGTGCTTCCTGAGTGTGCAGGGATTAGAGGAGTGTGACACCACACCAGGCAGTGACATATGTAATTTTATTTCATTTT
>NC_022015.1:42954843-42956581 GCF_000317375.1 Microtus ochrogaster | reverse complement strand
GCTGGGGTTAAAGGCATGGAACACCTTGCCAGCTATCCCAAGTTAAATCTTGATTTCAGGATAGCCCGGGTCCTATGAGACCTCAAAAAACAGAAGCTTAGGTTTGTGAGATGACTCGGTTGGTAAGAGAGCTTGCCCCAGACACCGGAGTTGGACCTCTATGACCCACCTGGTAGGACCTTTAATCTCCTGACAGTCACAGGATGGCTTGCAGGCTCCACTTCCCTAGTACATCAGTAAGTATGATCATCAAAATATAATTAATAAAAAAGGCTGGCTGGGCAGTGGTGGCACAGCCTTTAATCCCAGCACTCGGGAGGCAGAGGCAGGGGGATCTCTGGGAGACTGAGGCCAGCCTGGTCTACAGAGCAAGTTCCAGGACAGCCAGGGTCACACAGTGAGAGCCAGTTTCCCTCCCATCTGGGCACGTGGCTGGGCGGTGATCTTCCCTAGCCGTGTTTATTTTCCCTCCTATCTGGGCACGTGGCTGGGTGGTTAAAGGGATCTTTTTTTTGTTTGTTTGTTTTTTGTTTTTTCGAGACAGGGTTTCTCTGTAGCTTTGGTGCCTGTCCCGGAACTAGCTCTTGTAGACCAGGCTGGCTTCGAACTCCCAGAGATCCGCCTTCCTCTGCCTCCCGAGTGCTGGGATTAAAGGTGTGTGCCACCACCGCCTGGCTTTGCCAAAGGAATCTTGACACACAGTTGTTCAAGAGCTGCATCTACAAAGCTCTGGGCTAGACAGTGTGAATGTTCATGTTGCTGTTCATTTCTTATCTGACCACACTAGGGTAACTTGTCCATAGCATAAAACAGGCTCTGCCCTTTGAGTTTGCAGGACCAGTTTTCTGCCTGAGATGTTCAATGTTCTGCCTTTTCCTCACCCACCCACACACACACACTCTCGACATGGTCTTACTGTATAGCTCATTATGAGAGGCCCAGGACCCCACAGATTCAGTGAGTCCATAGCCCTAGCACAACCCAGAGCAGCCTGAAAATGGGACCAGAGTCAGGGAAAGAGACAATATGTCCCCAAACCTAAGTTGGAGAGAAGCCTCCGGACCCTGAAACTAGGACCAAAAGAACACACTAAGTCCCTAGATTCGGGACATACTAAAGACATTTTCCTTGGTCCCCAAATTAGAGTCCAAAAGGTAAAAAAGAACCAGAAAAAGAAACACAGTTTGGCCACAGAAACAGAGCCGTTTCCACTTCTGACTCAAAATCAGCCAATCCCTAATCAGAGAAAACGAACCAATCAGAGCCTCAGGCAGTTACTGGCAGTTGAAAATTGTCCTCAGGTATGAAAAGCCCCCCCCACCAGAGAGCAGCCTGGAAGCCTGAAATTCCCCCTTGCGCCACTAGGGGGCAGCCAATCACAAGTCCTGAGGCTTGGAATTCCCAGAGCCTCTATCCCTATATAAACCCTGCTGTTCTGGGTCCCTCTCCTGCCCTGTCCCTATTGGTGCCGCTGCTGCTGTGCTTCAGATGGCTCGAGGGACAGGCGGTAACTCAGGAATAAAGACTCTGTTTTTACATTGGAGTAGGTCTCCTGGTGGTGATTTGGGTTCCGGAATTTGGGTATAACAATTATATAGCCAGGCCGGGCGATGGTGGCACACGCCTTTAATCCCAGTACTCGGGAGGCAGAGGCAGGCGGATCTCCATGAGTTCGAGACCAGCCTGGTCTACAGAGCTAGTTCCAGGACAGGCTCCAAAACCACAGAGAAACCCTGTC
>NC_022015.1:42951981-42953698 GCF_000317375.1 Microtus ochrogaster | reverse complement strand
AACTCACAGAGATCCGCCTGCCTCTGCCTCTCAAGTGCTGGGATTAAAGGCGTGCGCCACCACCGCCCGGCTTATACATTTCATTTTATGTGTTTTGCCTGCATGAACTTAAATGCACCATGTGCAAACTTGTGCCCTCACTGGCCAGAAAAGGGAAGGGCATCGGATCTCATGAAACTAGAGTCTCAGGTGGATGTGAACCCCCATGTGGGTGCTTGGAATTGAACCCACGTCTTCTGTAAGAGCCACATACGCTCTTAACCACTGAGCCATCTCTTCAGCCCCTGTTCTACCTGAAATTACCTATCACGAGTGGGAAGGAAACATGGAACACGCAACAAACCTGTTTAGGAGTTTATTAGAGGGGGGCATGTACAGGCCTGGTGAGGTCGGTGTGCAGGGAGAAAGAGAGCTGAAGATGGCAGTCCAGCTTTAAAGGCTGCCTCGCACAGGCACACAGGGGATGATGTGGCTCCGTCATATGCAGATAACAGAGCTCACACATGCAAGCAAGGGCTCACACGTAGGTGATGCAACCATGCTGAACATGGGTCACGCCTGAGGGCATGTCTGCACATGCGTGGCCCTGGAACCCAGAAGTGTCAACCATGTTGTGGCTGAATCATGACATTCCACTCTTTGGTTTATTATAAAATTTGGGGAGTTTGGGGGTCTTTAACGCATGGGAATGGGGTGTCATAAGGTCTCTTGTGACTGCTTTTTGCTGATTTTGTGGGCGTCATTGAGTTGAGATGCTTGACCACATCTTAGGGTGGCTGATTACTATTGTGTTTTTTCCAGACTCTGTGGAATTGGTTGGTTGGCAGCTTGGACCTCAGAAGATGCTAGAAAGGCAGAAAATTATGTCTGGAAAAAAATTTAGATCCTGATGATTAAGGGAGGAGAGTCCCAAGATGGAAGATAGAGGGGGGTTTCTTTTGGGGGGTGTAGGAGGGAATTTCCCAGGGGATCCAAGACCAGGAATGATAAGGGAAGAATTAAAGGATATTTATTCTGGGCAAGTCTGGTCCATTAGATAGGTCCGATTGGTTCCCTGGAGCTTATGAAAAATGTTTGACAAGAAATAAATTTTAGACATATTAAAAGCTTATTACAATGCCACCATTTTGGAATAGAAGACAGGGAGGAGGGAGGAAAAGAAGGGGGATTTTCTAGAAATGGGAATTATTAGACCCCCTCAGTGTTTTACCTGAAGCTGCCTCAATTCCTTTAACCTGTTGTGCCTAACCTCCCGCCTTCTTATTATAAAGAAGAGATGGGAATGTAATGGTCTGTCCTGTCCCTTTAAGAGACAAGCCACACCCAGTCCCTCCCCCATCCACTGCTGAGGCAAGCTGATCATTAGCTTCCAGCCTGAGTCCCTTCCTTTAGGTCTCTCTCTCTCAAAGAGGCAGCTTCTACCTGGCTCCCTTCTTCCCACGTCTCCTCTTCCCCTCACTCCTCTCTCTCTCTCTCTGCCTCTCTGCTCTTCTCCCTTCTCCCCTACACCCTCCATAACCCACTAAATAAATATCCAACCTCACTCTGCATGGCGTGTCTATCTGTCTTGGTCTCTCACCCACCATGCAGTTCCCTGCCTGGGACTCGGCTGCCTTCGTGGCCCACTGTGGTCTTGGGACCCACTGCCCACTGCAGCTACTCCAGGACCTGCAGCATTTTATTTTTACCATAACATTGGTGCACCAATGAAATTACC
>NC_022015.1:42949990-42951097 GCF_000317375.1 Microtus ochrogaster | reverse complement strand
CAGTTAGGGCTACACAGTGAGAAGGTAGGAAGGAAGGAACTTACTCATGACAAAAATAAAGAAATTGCTATTAACCAGGATGGTGGCTAACACCTATAATCCCAGCACTCTGGGAACTGACACAGGCAGAAGTATATCAAAGTGCTCTGATGAAAGACTTACACTACCAGCCCATGCTGATCTTAACGCTTTTCTCCCCATTCCTGCGGCTGAAGTTCCAACTGTAGCGGAGTCCGTGATACCTACCCTACCAACAGAGGGTGTAGGACAGGGATGGCTTGCCACTCATCAGGAAGTCCAGGATCTAGATTTAAAGGGGCCTTGTCCTCTTCTCCACTATAAACACTGGGGTATGACAAACCCGAGGGTACAAAGAAGTGTGGTCTCCTTCATTGCAAACAGTTCAGAAGAGGCAAGGAAACAGGGCCTGGAAATGCAGTTGGACATCATTTCTAGGGTTAATCTTCTGTGTGTCACTCAGGAATCTGCATGGGGGAACTATTTTGGGGACATTAAACATGGACCCTTCCCTTGGAGGGTGTGTGTAGGTTTGTTCATTGTTACGAAGTGGAACCTGTTTGATTAGCTCCAATCCCAACATAATATGGGGGTTTTGGGGTCTAGGCCCAGCCAATAGTCCTGACCCATGTGTGAACAAGATTTTTGAATCTAATCTCCTTACCAATAACCCCTTAAATAATGAGAAATATCCATAACTCATTGAATGGCTAAAAAACACCCCTCCCCACCTTTTGGGAATGTGGCTGTTATGTTTTCTAGATTGCTTCCTGCTGTTTGTGGGACAAAGGAATCTCAGGGGACCCTGAGAAAAATGAGATAGTGGTCAAGTTCTGGGAGATCTGGCTGTAACATTTGCTGCCAATCTCTGTGTAACGGGAAACCGAAGGGCTTATCTGAAGTCCTGGCTGGAGTAGTGCATGAGACTGGACCATCTCAGCTAGCCACCTTGAAGTTATTATGAGTAGTTTGTAGTTCAGAGTTGATCTTTGGATGGTGTTTGTGAGCTTTAGTGGCGTTACCACAGTCCAGGTGGAATCATTGTTGTGGGGCCCCATCATCCTTTTGGAGACTTCTAAGGTTGCTGTT
>NC_022015.1:42947949-42949120 GCF_000317375.1 Microtus ochrogaster | reverse complement strand
GGGAGGCAGAGGCAGGCAGATCTCTGTGAGTTTGAGGCCAGCCTGGTCTACAAGAACCAATTCCAGGACAGGCTCCAAAACTACATAGAAACTTCGGGAGGGGGGAAGGTTTGTTGTGTGCTGTGACTTTGTGGTATTCCCGGCTGCCAGGATACCTTTTGAACTGTAACGCTTACATTTGGTGACATGGTTTGGATAGCCTCTCTTAGTTCCTTTCCCCTCATGGTCTGGGCTGCACTGGGGCCCTGCCCTTCATCTCCAGTCCACCCCCAACAGACTCACCTTCTGACTCTGATCACTCAGCACCCCATCCACCAGCAGCAATTAGGTAAGTTTCCCCTTTGGTCTGTGTAAAGGTTTCCCTGAGTCTGAGGAAGTGACTGTTGAGTGTCCAGCACCATTCTACTCTTGGGGGTGGAGGTACCCCCAGCTATGGTCTTTAAGGCTACAGCTGGCCTTCTTCACCTGACTCCATCCACCCACCCTTATAGCTGCAATCCTGCAGTTTCCTTAGCCAAACCAGGCTGCTGCACCCCTTCCTGCCCTCTTCTCCCACCTTCCCCCTGAATCTGCTCATAATCCCACAGCTCCTTTAGTCCTTCATGGTTTTTATGACTCCCTCTCCCCAGTTCCCTGACCCTTTCCTGTGTATGAGACTCTTCCTAGAGCTGAGTTTTTATTCTTGCCTTCTCGGCTCTATGAAAGCCCTGGTACCAGGCACCGAGAGTCACTTAGCTGGCTTAGCCAGACTAACTAACCCCTGACTATACGGAAAGGGCCAACCAAAGAAACACACCCTGACCGGAGCCAAAGAAACACACTTTGGTCCTAGAATCAGAGCCAGTGAAAGAAATATGCCCTGGCCCTGAAACCAGAGTCAAAAGGCTGAAAAGGGCCAGAGAAAGAAACACACTTGGCTCTGAAACCAGAAACAAATCTGCCCCTAGCCAACTAAACAGAAAACAAACTAATCCCTGTGCAGGGAAACAAACCAAAATCTTTTCCTTGAAAAAACTACGCCTAAGAAGCCATATATAAGCCCTGCACTTGTTCTGTTTGCTGCTGCCTTGTTCTACTCTGGCTGAAGCAGCCACTCTCCTGGATTCTTCCCTCCCAATAAATCTCTTTTTTTTTTTTTTTTTTTTTTTTTTTTTTTTGTATACAATTTTCT
>NC_022015.1:42947297-42947849 GCF_000317375.1 Microtus ochrogaster | reverse complement strand
CCCGAGTGCTGGGATTAAAGGCGTGCACCACCACCGCCCGGCCCAATAAATCTCTTGAATGAGGTTTGGGTGAGACATTCCTTCACCAGATAGGAGCACAGGAGAGAAGTAACAACTTTTTTGCTGTAGTGGAGCAGAGCCAGGCAATAACACACCTTCCCCTAGCCAAGCTGAGTTGATACACTCATGAGGTGGGCTGTGCTTGGGTAGGAGGACCTGAACGGAATTGGAAAAACTGGGGAAACCCTCCCCCCCCAGACAGAGCTGTTACATTGTTAAAATCTTTCCCTGGAGCAGAGCTGTAAACTGCTATTCTTACTGTGACCTGTGGTATTTCTTGGCTCCAGATCAGACTTGTAAAACTATTGTGTAAACTTCTTGTATCTCAAGATTTATAAACATATTGGGTCTGATTAAAACCCTGTAAAATCCATAACAAAAGGTTTAATTTAAAACTCAACACTAAGGCCGGGCGATGGTGGCGCACGCCTTTAATCCCAGCACTCGGGAGGCAGAGGCAGGCGGATCTCTGTGAGTTCAAGACCAGCCTGG
>NC_022015.1:42943074-42947192 GCF_000317375.1 Microtus ochrogaster | reverse complement strand
AAAAAAAAAAAAAAAAAAAAAACCAAAAAACTCAACACTAGGAATGATAGTCGAAAATCTATACATAGGTAAACTAGCTGGGTGGTGGTGGTGCACGTCTTTAATCCCAGCACCCAGGAGGCAGAGGCAGGAGGATCTCTGTGAGTTTGAGGCCAGCCTGGTCTACAAGAGCTAGTTCCAGGTCAGGCTCCAAAGCTACAGAGAAATCCTGCCTCAACAAACAAAACTAAACAAACAAACATAGGGAAACATACTTAAAGGAAACATGTGATTCGCTGCCACCTTAGCTGCTGTTCCCCCACTGGGATGGAGGTAGCCACCTGGCTGGCAGTCATTTTTCTTGGGTTGGGAAGGATGGACTTTGCCATGTGGCCTCACTCCATCGTGATAAAGTGACCACACGACATAAGTCAATCAAGGAAAAACAATTCCAACCTGTGGGGCCCAAACCAGACGGTTCTTCCACTGTTTTCAGTCACACTAACAAGCCTCATCCACGGTCCCTCCTCTTCCTCTCCAGTCTCTCTGGTTTCTCTTTCTCCTTTCTCAGGCACAGGCTGCCCACCCAGTCAGGGCTGAGGCAGTCCCTGAACAAGACTCTGAATGAAATTACCACATCCCCAGGGAGCATCCTTGCTAGGGATCAGGTTGCCTCTGGGTTGGCCACCCTTAAAGAGGTAAATTATGAAAAAATCCAAGAGGTCACCCAGGACAAACACAATGGCCCATCTCACTTTCTAGGCTGCCTCACAAAGGCTCTTACAATATTCCAGTCTGCATCCTGAGACCCAGACGGAAACCAGCTCCATGTGACCCACCTCTCCCAGTTTCCCTGATCGTAGGGCCACAGGTAGGGCCACAGGTAAACGTCTGTAGAAAGGACCTCTGACCCCACAGGCAGATGTCTCAGCAACAGCCTTTAAGGTGTACCATGGGAGAGATGAAAAAGCCCAAACACAAAATTACTGATATTAGCAAAGGCCTTTTTTTTTTTTAAATATTTATTTATTTGCTATATATACAATATTCTGTCTGTGTGTATGTCTGCAGGCCAGAAGAGGGCACCAGACCTCATTACAGATGGTTGTGAACCACCATGTGGTTGCCGGGAATTGAACTCAGAACCTTTGGAAGAACAGTCAGTGCTCTTAACCTCTGAGCCATCTCTCCAGCCCCCTAGCAAAGACCTTTTATCTGGTCATAGTAACTGCCCAGACTCCCTGACCTCCCAAAGCCTGAGAACCTCCCAGTTTCTGTTTCAAATGCAGTCAGGAGGTTCACTGGCCTCGGATTGTCTGATCCCTCATAAACCACCCAGACGATGTCCAAGGTGCCATCAAGAAGGGGACTGGGGAGAGATAGGCAGATCTCTGTGAGTCTGAGGCCAGCTTGGTCTATAGAGTTAGCTCCAGGACAGCTAGGGCTGTTACACAGAAAAACCCTGTCTCAAAAAACAACAAAAACCGAACAACAAAAAAAGAAGGAGCCGTGCGGTGGTGACGCATGCCTTTAATCCCAGCATTTGGGAGGCAGAGATCAACCTGGTCTACAAGAGCTAGTTCCAGGACAGGAACCAAAAAAGCTACAGAGAAACCCTGTCTCAAAAAAAAAAAAAAAAAAAAAGATATTGGGGTGCTGACTGTTAAGATTTTGTTGGCCTTCCCTGTCAGTACCCTGTCTGTTTATGAGACAAACTCCGCTCATGCCTAATCTCTGCCTTCCCGCCAAGGCAAGTTGGTCTCTGCTCTCTTCCTTTCTCTCTTCCTCTGTGTGTCATTCTTCCACAGAGGCAGCTCTCTGCCTCTCTCCTTCCCTCTTCTCTCTCTCTTCTTTTCTCCTCTCTGTCTTCCTCCCTCCCTTCCACCCTACACTCCCCTCTAATAAAACTTCACCCTTGGCTGGTCTCGAACTCAGCACGGTGTATTCTGTTTCTTGCCCTGGTCTCTGTCAGCATGGTGTATTCTGTTTCTTGCCCTGGTCTCTGTCAGCACGGTGTATTCTGTTTCTTGCCCACCACAGTCCCCTTTCCACCTTGGGAACTGCCAGGGTCATTCATGTCGAAATCTTTCACTGACTGCTCCCATGTCCCTCACAGTATGGGGACATCAAGCCTAGATGGCCCTTCAGCCGACCTCCTATATTTGGCCATGGACGAGGGAGGGGCCTGGGCTCCCTTGGCCTGACCACTGCCACCTCTCACTGGGAGCTTCAGGTAGACGTCACAGTAACAGGGCCATCTCTCTCCTTCTGGACACTGGGGCCACCTATACAGTCCTGATGGTGTTTTAGGGACCTACATCCTTTTGTTTTCCTATTGTCAGGGTAGCATCCTGAGCTTTACCAGCCTCATCAAACCCCATCAAATATATCACCCAGGCTCAAAACTCTCTCTCTCTCTCCTTAGCTTCCAAGGGACTCAAGGCTCTTATCTACGGAAGAATCTTTGGGCTACCCACCACATGGGCATACTCCTGCAACACCCTTGGGAACCCCAGTACATGTGCAATCCTGCTCACTGAGACGCTTGCACGTCTCCAGCCGTTCTCTCCTCCCCCTGCTCTAACCACTGTCTCTCCCCTTCTACTGGGTGTGTGTCACTACAGAGCTCCCTGCTCTAATCACTGTCTCTCCCCTTCTACTGGGTGTGTGTCACTACAGAGCTCCCTGCTTTGTCTACCTTTACTACAATGCCACACAGGTGTGCCAGGATGCTTTCCCCTTCCAAGTTATAGGTATAGCCTGACTCCCCGATAGTCAGGATACCTTTTCTCTTCAAGGTGTTGGTACCCAGAATATCTTCTCTTCATGGCTATAGGTATAACTGTGCTGCTGACAGCCAAGATACCTTTCCCTTAAGAACTGTAGCACCTACAGGTATAGTCTGACTTCCAATATATGAAACTGGATACTACCCTTCTTTTTTTTTTTTTTTGAGACAGGGTTTCTCTGTAGCTTTGGAGCCTGTCCTGGAACTCCCTTTGTAGAGCAGGCTGGCCTCGAACTCACAGAGATCCGCCTGCCTCTGCCTCCCGAGTGCTGGGATTACAGGCGTGCGCCACCACCGCCCGGCTTGGATACTACCCTTCTTAAGCCCCTTTCTTGCTATAGATATGAATGATTTGCATTGGTATGGATCTTGTTTTAGTGATACAAATTTTAGGCCCGTTTTGTTATATGTATATTTCTGCTCTTGGTTAAGGTATTGTGTTTGTGCAGCTCATTTAAAAATGTAATGTATAATTAAGAAATATAGGTTAATAGAGTCATCCATAATAATCAAGCTTGTAATCATGTTAGTTAGGTTTTCTAGATATATAGAGAGAGATATAATTTAATTAGATAATCTTCAAATCCTTCAAAGACTTACGGAATATGGCATTTAAAATGTTTTAATTATTTTAGGACTTTTCATGGCAGTGAGACACATCTGCTCCTGGCAGTACTATTCTACTTCAAGAGGAAGATGGACATTGAAGAGACTCCTTATGGAGTTGGTTAGTCATTTGGGCAAGAAACTGCTCTTGCCTGGACTGCTTGATGTTATGCTGTGTAAACTAGACATGCAGGATCCACAGAAAAATGACTGCTGAACTAACGGTAAGATGGTCTTTTGGGGTTCCTGCTTCATGAAAGTGTCTGCCAGACATTCTGCAGGACACAGAAGAAAGTGACTGACAAACTGCCAATATAGTTGGAACTGTCTTTGAAATTTCCTGCTTCATGGAAAACTCTGCTGGATACTACAGGCCTGTAGGCTGAAGATGGATACCCACAATGTTACAGAAGAACTTTGGGTGACCAGGCAGCCAGATGTCTTTATCAATTCTAGAGTTTTGGAAGTTGCTTACAATGCACTTCCTGTTTACTTAGGTAATATTATATCCTTTTGAAGTCTTTGATGGAGTTGAAGAAGAGATAGTTATAGTTTTCCTTAGTTATGATAAAAGATAAAATATATATAAACATTGTAACTATAATTCTTACTTGATAACTTTTGTTATATGTAATTTTACTTTGTTAAAATTAAAACCTTTCTGCCGGGCGGTGGTGGCGCACACCTTTAATCCCAGCACTCGGGAGGCAGAGGCAGGTGGATCTCTGTGAGTTCGAGACCAGCC
>NC_022015.1:42941616-42942134 GCF_000317375.1 Microtus ochrogaster | reverse complement strand
TAAACTTCTTGTCTAGATTTCTTCAACAGCAGATCCAAAAGATTTCTATCCAGACTTTTAACCAGTTACTATTACAGAATTACCAGTCCCTAGCTACAGAACTAGAGACCTGCTGCACCGGGTTAAGATCAAGGTAGTTCTAAGAACCTCAATGTCCTGATTCAGCAGGACGTAGTCTAGTGGTTATAATCACCCCCTTTCTCATGACCCAACTGTCTTCAATAATAAACAAAAATGGGGGAAATGTAAGACCCTCAAGCCACACAAGTGGCCAGGCCCTTCCCCTGGGGACCTCTAACTGCCAGGTTCCACCCAAAGAATACTCTAAATGCTGGACCCTGCCCCCACCCTACAGAGAAAAAAGCCCAATCTCTGGACATGAAATCCCACCAATCTCTACCCTGGAAAATTCCACCCCTTCCCAAGAAACTCTATATATCCAGCTTCCAAATAATGACATGGAGATGTTTTATTAATTATGAAAGCTTGGTATCTTAGGCTTGTCCCATTAGTTCTTA
>NC_022015.1:42940702-42941391 GCF_000317375.1 Microtus ochrogaster | reverse complement strand
ATTAGTTCTTATAACTTAAATTAACCCATTCATATTAATCTATGTTTTGTCCCATGACTTTTTAACTTTCTTTTATCTGGCCCCTCCTGTTTCCTCTCCATCTGGCTGGTGACTCTAACTTTCTTCTTCCCTGAGACCTCTCTGTCCGCATGAGTCCCACATAAGCTCTTCCTGCCTAGCTATTGATCGTTCATCTCTTTATTAAACCAGTCACGGTGACAATCCTCACACGGGGTACAGGAATATTCTGCAACATTTCTTATGTAGGGGGGCTTGTTTTGTTTCTGTTTGTGTTTTGAGAAAGGGCCTCTCTATGTAGCACTGGCTGTCCTAGAATTTCCTATATAGACCAGGGTGGCCTTGAACTCATAGAGATCTGCCTTTCTCTGCTTCCTGAGTGCTCAAATTAAAGGTGTGAACCACCAGGCCTAGCTCTGTAGGAAAGTTTTAAGACAGACCAAATCCTTCTTGTTAAAGGGAGGTGGTGATTCTGAAAAGGTGGAGTCAGGCTTAGGGTTGTGTTTATCCTGGCACTCAGTGATGGACTTTATATTGTCTGTCCCAGTGACATGATGTACTAGGAGATGAGCCTTTGGCTCTAATTGCAGAGAAACCTAGTGTAAAAGACTTTAATAAAAGGTTGTTTGTAGAGCGAGGAGTCTATTTGGTGTCTTAAAATTGAAACTGGC
>NC_022015.1:42939354-42939822 GCF_000317375.1 Microtus ochrogaster | reverse complement strand
GTCAATAGAACTATTCCTAACACAATTATTTTAGGAGGAAATTGGCTCCTAACACAAAACAAAACAACAAACAAAAAAAGTGGAATTGTGGATGGGCTATGCTGTTGTGGGAGATTTTAGTGCTTGTATGTAGAAGTGTGTGTATGTGTTCATATCTGTATGGATGTGTGAGGGGGTATGTAAAAGCAGGAGGTCAAGCTTGGGTGTTATCTCAGAAAACAGGGTATCTTACTAGCTGGGAACCTATTAGGCCTGTTTTGTCTTTGTGCTCCACTGACCCACCTATCTCTGCCTCTCCAGGGCTGAGATTACAAACTTGAGGCTCTATACCCAATACTGGATTGTTTTTTTCTTTTCCGAGACAGGATTTTTCTATGTAACAGTCCTGGCTGCCCTGGAACTAGCTCTTTTAGACCAGGCTGGCCTCAAACTCCTGGAGAACCGCCTGCCTCTGACTCCTGAGTGCTG
>NC_022015.1:42935819-42938930 GCF_000317375.1 Microtus ochrogaster | reverse complement strand
TCTTCTGGCCTTCAGGCATATACACAGACAGAATATTGTATACATAATAAATAAATATTTTAAAAAATAAAAATAAAAAAAATAAAGACATGGATCATCACTACCCGGCCTGATTTATGTATTTATTTATTTTTAAAGATTTATTTATTATATATACAGTGTTCTGCTTGCACATCAGAAGAGGGCACCAGATCTCATTACAGATGGTTGTGAGCCACCATGTGGTTGCTGGGAAGAAGAGTAGTCAGTGCTCTTTAACCTCTAAGTCATCTCTCCAGCCCCAGCCTGACCTGATTTATTTTTAAATTGTGTGTGTGTGTGTGTGTGTGTGTGTGTGTGTATGTGTGTGTGTGGTTTTGTTTGCTTTCAGACAGTGTTTTTCTACACAGCGCTGGCTGTCCTAGAACTCATGAACTCATAGATATCCCCCTGCCTCTACCTCCTGAGTACTGAAATCAAAGGCATGCACCACCACATCCAACTTAAATGTATTTTTATTTTACAAGCATAGGTGCTTTGCTTGGTCTGTGCACCACTATGAAGGCCTGGAGAGGGGATGGATCTCTGGAACTGGAGCTACAGAAGATGGGTAACTGCCCTGTGGGTATTGGAAATTGAACTCTTGTCCTCTTCCAGAGGCCCAGGTTCAATTCCTAGCCCCCACATGGCAGCTTCTGACTATCTGTTAGTGTAGTCTCAGGGTGTCCAATGCCTTCTTCTGGCTGCTTCTGGAACCAAGCACACAAACATACATGCAGGCAAAATACCCATTCATATACAGTGAATAAATAATTTAAAAAGCAAAACTGACTGCCATTTTTTGTTGTTTTTATTTTGTTTTGAGACAGGGTTTCTCTGTAGCTTTGGGGCCTGTCCTGGAACTAGCTCTTGTAGACCAGGGTGGCCTCAAACTCACAGAGATCCACCTGCCTCTGCCTCCAGAGTACTGGGATTAAAGGTGTGTGCCACCACTGCCCAGGACTGACTGCCATATTTAGTCACTATACCAGAAGCTGGTGAAGGATTTTGTAATCAGTAAACCTCTAGCCTTCCTTCCATATATAACTCATTACAGTAAAATTTTTTCTTAATTAACTGTGAATCCAGCATATTCAGCTGGGAATACATGCTCTTTCTAATTAAAGATGGTAGAGTTATTCTCTCTCTCTCTTTCTCTCTCTCTCTCTCTCTCTCTCTCTCTCTCTCTCTCTTTTTCTTTTACTTTTTTTTTTTTCCAAAAAAAGGTTTCTTTCTTTGTGTTGCCCTGGCTGTCCTGTAACTCACTCTGTAGACCAGGCTGGCCTGGAACTTACAGAGTTCCACCTGCCTCTGCCTGCAGAGTGCTGGGATTAAAGGCTCATACCACCACATCCGGTTTTAGAAGTGACTTTTAATTTTTTCCCTAGGTTCCCTATGTCAATGTACTGAGGCCTTGGGTAATAAGAGTTTTGTTCTGAGGCTAGAATAATGCAGCTCACCATAGCTACTGTCCTGGAACAGTGTGCATATGGAGACTAAGTCCGTGGCCTTGCTGGGAACACAGATCGCTCAGTGTAGAATGCGTGCCCACCACTTCTGGAACTCTGGATTCAGCTTGAGAACCTCAAAAAGTTATCAAATTAGTAAAAGTAAAGTTTATACTGTGTACAATTTGTAATAAACGTTTCTACATCCTCATAATTTCAAAAATAAATTGAGGGGGACAAAAAACTTCAGGAGTTGTTGAGATGGTCCAGCAGGCAAAGCAGCTGCAGCCAAGCCTCGCCACCTGCCTTTGAGCCCTGGAACCCACATTCCAGGGAGAAACACGGGAGTACAGAAACAACTCCTAGACGTCGTCCTCTGACCTCTGCATGCATGCCATGGCATGCATAGAAACACACAAGATTTGTAAGATTTATTTATTTATTGTGTATACAGTGTTCTGTCTGCATGTATGCCTATGTGCCAGATGATGACACCAGATCTCATTACACATAGTTGTGAGTCACCATGTGGTTGCTGGGAATTGAACTCAGGATCTCTGAAGAGCAGCCATTGCTCTTAACCTGAGCCATCTCTTCAGCCCCCCAAAATTTTAAAAAGTTTAAAAAAATAAAAAAATGTAAATAACAAATACATTTTGAAGTTGGGTATGGTGACATATGTACTCAGAAGGTTGAGGCAGGAGGATTATCACAAATTCAAAGCTCTGGTAAACTATGTGGAAAGTAGTACTTGGGAGGCCTAGGCTCTGGATTTCAAGTCCACGGGGTCTACATAGGGAGTTTTAGCCCAGCAAGGGCTACACAGTGAGACCCTGTCTCAAACAAACACAAACTGAAAGTATATATATATATATATATATATATATATATATATATATATATATATATATATATATCTTTAAAAAGTAGTCATATATGCCGGGCGGTGGTGGCGCACGCCTTTAATCCCAGCACTCGGGAGGCGGAGGCAGGCGGATCTCTGGGAGTTCGAGGCCAGCCTGGTCTACAGAGCTAGTTCCAGGACAGGCACCAAAGCTACAGAGAAACCCTGTCTCAAAAAACCAAAAAAAAAAAAAAAATAGTCATATACTTGGTCTTAGTCGAAAGACTGAGACGTGATGAAAAAATAGGTATATGTATATAGGGAATTAAACAGGATCATGAAAACCGAAAATACAATGCTTCTAATTTGCCTTTAATGTTATTACAGTGGATAAACAATTACACAAATGTGAGGGGAGTCATTGGTATAAATTATTAATAACTAACAAAAACACTCACTTTTGTAGACTGAAGCTTGGGCCTTCTGTCTCCTCCAGGTTTCCCAGACACAGTTGGACTCTGAGCAGGCTCATCCTTAGTAACAAAGCAGGAGGTAGGAGAACTCAACTCCTACCCTACAGAGGCTTATTATCAGAATATATGTGGAAGCCACCCTGAGTCACAGAGCAATTTGGAGAATGTGTTGCTTGCATTGGCAAATCCCAGCCAACAGCCTGAACCTGGCCTGCCACTTGCTGTGGAAGGCCTATGTGCTATGGACAGTTGACATTTTCAAACTTTTTATGTGTATGAGTTTTTGCTTGCACGTGTGTGTGTGTGTGTGTGTGTGTGTGTGTGTGTG
>NC_022015.1:42925337-42935329 GCF_000317375.1 Microtus ochrogaster | reverse complement strand
GAGAAACACTGTCTCGAAAAACCAAAAAAAAAAAAAAAAAAAAAAAACCTGTAGAACACCATGAAGAACCTTAAATAGCCCTGTTTTAACTGACTATATATAAGTACCTATGTAATGTATGCAATTTTACCCCCTGAAGCCCATTGAGTTTAAATCATTTACACCTGAATAATTGCTACCCCTTCCTAGGCTCCAGGGAACATAGTGACCAGTTAGTTAGGGACTAAACAAACTCTCAGCCCCGAGGCCAATTGCCCTGGCTTCGGCTCTGACTTGGCTGTGCCCTAGTGCCAGGTGGCTGCAGGCTCCACACCCCTCCTGGGAGTGGGTTGGGCTCTCCAGATGTGGCTGGAATGTTCCAGAGCTGTTTCTAGTTGGTGGGACTCCCATCAAAGAGCTTCTGAATCTTGGGTGGTACCGTGACGTCGGGGGCAACCCCACCGCTCACGAAGGCAGAAATGCCAAACTAGGGCAGCACAGCTCAGCAGAGCCAAAGCTGTGCCCACTCCCGCGGCTGCGTGGACCAGGGTGACAGGTCTAGGCGGCATGATAAGCTTTCGACAAGGCCCAAAAGAAGGCTCAGCCCAGTTCTCAGGACCCTCAGCATCTGCTCCAGGAACACGGCTCTCGCCAGCGTCGTTAGCAGCCACCACACAAAGATCATAAGAACCGCCAGGTTTGAGTCCCTTCAGCTCCGCTCTTCGAACGGTCGCATTGAAGGGGCCACTCTTGTGTGGAGCGCTGTTGCCTTCCCAAAGCAGAAGCCAGTAGTGATTGACTGGAGAGAAGGGAGCGCACCAGTGGACAACAGCGCAGCCTTCCTCCGCCAAGATCTGCACTTCTCCCAGCCGCGGAGGGTCTGGCTGCTGATCCTCCCTGGTGAGCCCTGGGCACAGACAGGCTACTGGCCCAACCTTCTGCAGCTCCTTGCAGGACACCTGCAGGTGGCGGCAACGGTCATAGTCGCATCGGACAGCCCCAGAAGAAGGTGTGGTTAAGGCCTCATAGTCCTCTTCATCGTAGTCTTGGGGGGTCAAGATCTGAGCTTTAGAAACCAAGGAGGTGGTCATGGCCACAAGCCACAGAAGGGAAAGAGAGCCCACCATGGAGTCTGGAAGGGAAGGGTGAGAGGGTTAATACTGTCAGCCCTGCCTTCCAGGACAAGACCTCTGGGAAAAGCACAGCACAGCACAGAACCAAGATGGGCAAAGGAAAGAGGTGGGACTGAGACATGCAATCATTTGTCTATTGGCTTCTGAATGCAGTTTTTTGGGGGGAGTGGGGGTGGGAGCCTGGTCTGAGGCTGGTCTTTAACTCCCGGTCCTCCTGTCTACACTTCCAGATCACTAGGATTAATGTCGCTAGGCCTGATCGTGCTTGGTTTGGGATAAAAATAATAAAATACAGTCCCACACATGAGAGACAGATGTTTGGGCAGCACCAGGCAAAGTGCTAGAAGCAAGCAGCTAGTGGATAAACAAAAGTGCTGCGGAAGGAGGAAGAAAGAGATTTATTCGGCTCAGGGAAGAAAGGTGGAAGGAATCGGCAGCCACTCAGCAAACTGACCTATGTAAACAGCGCTCAGTAAAATGCACAAATCCAGAAAAGCCCAGCAGAGAAGATAGAGCAGGGGTGGGGACAGGCACGGGAGTCCCGATTCCCTACCTGCATTTGTGCTAATGTTGTCCAAGCAACCCAGGCTCCTCCCTGTCCACCCTCTTCCCAGGACCCGCAGCAGCCTCTCACCAGTGGGTAGGCCTTGACACAGGGAGAATCTGCCTCCAGACATCTGTGAACGTCAGGCGGAGAGGTCCCTGTCACAGGCACTGCCAGGTTGCATCTTCAGTTCTATTTTGGCTAAGAACTTTTATACCCCTCAACTCTGATGTCACCACCTAGCCCCTGAGTGCCAAGAAGAGGGCTGGTTCCCTCAGAGGGACTGAGTCACGGGGCCAAGAATAGGGGACGCTACAGGCAGTGGTTTCAGTTGGAGGCCAGGACGCCTGGGTTCTGAGAGGAATGAAATGTGGACAGCAGCCAGGAGCGGAGGCTCCAAAGGCTGCAGTCATGTGAAGGGGTGGGGAGAGGAGAATTATCAGGGGAGGGAGGGCACCTGGCTGGTGTCAGATAGGAAAACATCTGTGGATGGTATGGGGCCTGAATTACAAAGTGCTGTTTCGGTGAAAAGTCCTACCACATTCATGGCAGTCATTTCCCGTCTTCTGCCTCCCAATGGACAGGGAAGGGAGGGGTGTGAAGGCCAGAATGATGTATCCTAGCTCTCCAGACCCGCCCTATCCTATCCCCCTCCCCGAGATGAGAATCACATGGCTAGAGCAGGAAGCCTACTACTGGGCAGGATAGGGTTTTCCCCCTTGATTACGGATGGAAACAGCTGCATTGAGTGTGGAGGTGCTTATCTGAATTTCTCAGCCCAAGGGACGCCGAGGCAGAATCATTAGAAAACAGCCTGCGCTACATAGTGAGACCGACATCATGAAACATCTGGATTGGTGCTGCAAGCTCGTGATTCAGTACTTGGGATGCTACGGCAGGAGAGTTGCTAAAAGTTTGAGGCCAGCCTCTAAGGATCTGTTTCAAAATATATAAAAAAGAAAGAAAACAGTGTGGGTGGTGGTGGTGCATGCTTTTAATCCCAGGACTCGGGAGGCAGAGACAGGCTCTTTGAGTTCAAAGCCAGCCTGGTCTACAGAGCTAGTTCCGGGACAGATAAGGTTACACAGAGAAACCCTGTTTTGAAAAGCAAAACAACAAAAAATCAAACAGACAAAAAGAGAGAGAGAGAAAGAAAACAAAGTAATTGTCTAGGTCATCCTTGAATGTCTGGGCTCAAATAACATTTCTGTCTCAGTTGAATAGTTGGGATACAGATGCTGATCAATTCCTTAGTATAAAGAAAATTTTTGCATATAATTGGGGACATTAGATCATAATCTCCTCGGAGTGTGTAATGCCCTTGTACTACTATCCTTTTTAAGAAAGCAATACAGAGCCGGGCGATGGTGGCGCACGCCTTTAATCCCAGCACTCGGGAGGCAGAGGCAGGCAGATCTCTGTGAGTTTGAGACCAGCCTGGTCTACAGAGCTAGTGCCAGGACAGGCTCCAAAGCCACAGAGAAACCCTGTCTCGAAAAACAAAAACAAAAACAAAAACAAAAACAAAAACAAAAACAAAAAAAAGAAAGCAATACAGAGGCTAGAGAGATGGCTCAGTGGTTAAGAGTACTGGCTGCTCATCTAGGAAGACCTAGGTTCAGTTCCTAGCACCTACATGATGGCTGTGCTGGCTGGTCTTATGACAATTTGATACACAAGCTAGAGCTACCTGAAAGGAGGGAACCTCAACTGAGAAAATGCATCTGTAAGATCCGACTGTAAGGGATTTTCTTAATTAGTGATTGCTTGGGGAGGGCCCAGTCCATTGTGGTCATCCCCAGGCTGGTGGTCCTGGCTTCTATAAGAAATCAGACTGAACAAGCTATGTGGAGATGGTCAGTAAACAACTCCTTTCCTGGCATCAGCTCCTGCCCTGTTGGAGTTCCTATCCTAACTTCCTTTGATCTGTAGCAATATGGAAGTGTAAGCTAAATAAACCTCCCAAGTTGCTTTTTGGTCACGGTGTTTCACCACAGCAATAGCAATCCTAACTAGTGGTGGCTCACAGCCATGTAACTCCAGCTACAGGGGGATTCAGTGTCCTCTTCCAGCCTTCATGGGAACCTGAACTCACATGTACATACCCATGCACAGAATTAAAAATACTTTAAGAGGCGCTAATGGAGCACACCTTTAATCCCAGCACTTGGGAGGCAGAGGCAGGCGGATCTCTGTGAGTTCAAGGTCAGCTTAGTCTACAAGAGCTAGGCTCCAGGATAGGCTCCAAAGCTACAGAGAAACCCTGTCTCAAAAAACCAAAAAACTTAAAAAGGGAACATGCTGGGAGCTGAAGAGATATCTCAGAAGTTAAGAATGTTTACTGCTCTCAGAGAGACTGAAATTCAGTCTCCAGCCCTCATGTGAGGCTCAGAGCCACCTGCAACTCCAGCCCCTGGGGACCTCACACCCTTTTCTGATCTTTGAGAGAAAGAACATACATGTCCATAAACACAGAGAAGCACACCCATACACAGAAACAAGAAGGCTGTGTGGTGGTGGCACATGCCCTTAGTCACAGCACCCGAGAGGTAGAGGCAGGTGGGTCTCTGTAAGTTTGAGGCCAGCCTGACTTACAGAGTGAGTTCCAGGATAGCCAGGACTACACAGAGAGATCCTGTCTTGAAGAACCAAAAGTTCAATCAACAATTGATGCCCAGGGCTGGAATGACGGCTCAATGGTTAAGAGAGCATCCTGCTCTTGCAGAAGACCTGGGTTTGGTTCCCAGAATCAAATATGGTAGTTCACAACTGCCTGTAACTCCAGTAACTCCAGAACAGGAAATCTGACATCTTCTCTGACTTATGGGCTCCTGCACGCATGTGGTGCACATATAGTTATATAGATTCATTCACATACATATACACATAGCAAAATCTTCGATGATGCAAGTTTGATTCCCAGGACCCATATGGTGGAAGGAAAGAGCTGATCCCTGAAATATGTCCTCCGACCTTCACACAAAATAGTTTATTAAGGGGACGACAAGGGGAGAAGGGTCAGACGGGGAAGCGCTGGAATGTGAGGAGTCTTTTTGTTCAGGAACTGGAGCATGTTGGTCGCTGCCTGATGGTGCCCGCAGAAGGTTCCCGGCTACCCAGAGTCTCAGGGGAAAGGGCAGAGGTGGAGGTGGAGGCAGAGGTAGGCAGGTTGGCCTCTGTCAGCAAAGCTGCATCTTCCCAGGAGCCTGAACCTGAGGCAGGAAAGGGCCAAACAAAATTGCCAATGAGACAGACAGGTTAGCAGGGACGGAGGGGCGTCCCCACCACACTTCACTCACCATCACTAGCCTCTGGCTCTTGCTTCTCCTCTCCATTCAGGGGCTGTCGATGTGGTTTCTCTTCCTCAGACAGCTGGCCCTCTTCAGCCAAAAGGGGAACAGAGGTGTGATAGAGGTAAGACCCAGGCACTGAAGGGGAGTGCTGTGGAGGAGCGAGGAAGAGGGACAGCATCATACCTGTTCCTGCGGGATCTTCAGGGCTTTCACCATCCTCTGTCATGCCTGGCCGCTGGGTAGGCTCCTCCCGGCCTGCAGGTTCGGCAAACAGAGGACAACTAGACTCAGCGGTGATGCTTGGTTTGCAATGCCAACCCCATCTCCTTCAGCCTTTCCTTACACCCTCAGTTAGCTACTCTGTACTGGAGGCAGGCAGTCCCTCTACCCCAGCCAAAATACCTCTCAAGGATACTGTCAACCAACCCCTTTACCTGACTGATGGCGAGCAATGCGACGCTGGGCACCCTGTCGTGAGCTATCCCCTTGTCGGATATTAACCTGTGGAGGAGTAACCACCGAGCGGTGAAGCCTGGCTCCCCTCGCAGTGATCCTGCCCAATCCCTAACACGCCCTGATCACCAGCAAGGACTGAGGAAGAACAGGGTCTTCGCCCCTTGAGACCTGCAAAGCGAATCGGTGTCGGGGCCAGATGCCCCCCCACACCCACTGCATGTAGCTGAAGAGCGCGATGATGCTGAGGAACGTGAAGTTGCTGGCGACACCCACAAAGGCGCAGGTCACAGGGAAGTTGTACAGCAGGTACCTAGGTGGGAAACAGGGCCAGGAAGGAAGCAGCAGTTACCAGATAGCTCGGGTGGCTAACACTCCACAAATACTTGTAGGACAACTTGGGTGAGTGTGGCTGGAGCTGCCCTCTGCCACCACGGCACCTACTCCCCCATCCAGTTACCAGATGACACCCTACCAGGTTCTAATAAAGGCCAAGGACTTCAGGTAGCCACAGTATCACAGGGCCACAGCATCACACACTCCCACTCCTGCGGAGCCGATGGAACAAGGCAGCTGGATTACGTGGGTATTGTTATTAGGGTGGGGCGGGTGCGCCTCACTGTGTTGCCTGAGTGGCAGGGACTAGACACAGAACACTACACCTGGCTCATAGGATCGAGCCTCTTATTTGCTTTTCATTATTTATGTTGAGAGTCTTGCTTTGTAGCCCAAGATTTCTTGCCTTAGGCCTCCCAGTGCTGAAATGTCAGGGTGTGTCATCTCATATGGGATTTTAAAAATGGGGCTGGAGGGTTGGCTCAGTGGTTAAGAGGACTTCCTGTTCTTGGAAAGGACTCAGGCTCAATTCCTGGTACCCACATGGGGGTTCCCACCTCCTTCAACACCAGACACACATGTGGTACACATACAGGCATGCAGGCAAAACACTATTACATACAAAATAATAAAATTAAAAATTTTTTTTTTTCTTTTCAAGACCAGATTTCTCTGTGTAGCCCTGGCCATTCCAACTCACTTTGTAGACCAGGCTGGCTTTGAACTCACAGAGATCCACCTGCTTCTGCCTTCCAAGTGCTGGGATTAATGTATATTGGAGTTACAGATGGTGGTGAACTATTACCTTGTGAGTGCTGGGTACTGAACACAGCTCTTCAAGAGCAGCCAGTGCTCTTAACCCCCGAGCCATCTCTCCAGTCCCTCACATGGGATTACATTTTTTTCTTCTTTTTTTGAGGGAGGAGGGAGACAGGGAAGAAGCTCTTTTTTTTTTTTTTTTTTTTTTCCGAGACAGGGTTTCTCTGTAGCTTTGGTGCTTGTCCTGGAACTAGCTCTTCTAGACCAGGCTGGCCTCGAACTCCCAGAGATCCGCCTGCCTCTGCCTCCCAAGTGCTGGGATTAAAGGCGTGCGCCACCACCGCCCGGCCAAGAAGCTCTTTTGAATGCCTAGTCAAACTAGGGAGGAGCCTCTGGCCTTTGTAAAATACGATGTGATGTTGTTACTAGTCAGCTCTGCCTGAAACCCTCTTCATTTCAGAGCAGGTCATGGGAAAGCTGCCAAGGTTTCCCTCTGCGGCTTCTTACCTGAGCCCAGTGAAGTGGGCATGGATGCGGAGGTACGCTGCATACATCTGGATGCGCTTGCTGTGAATCTCAATAACTGCTCCAGTTGTGGGCATATACTGCGAGGGAGGGAGAGCAGAGTCAGCAGGGCCCAGTCTGAGGCCGCTTCCAGCCTCTGTGGCCATTGCTTCTCAGGTAGAGTCTTGGGCCAGCGGGAGGGTTGTCTCCTACTCCATCCCTCCGCTCCACTTACCGAATTCTCCCTGTAGTCCGAGTAGAGTTCTACCTCCAGGAGCTGCTTCTGCTCAGCAAAGCCAAACAACAGGAGGCTGGAGAACACCAGTGTGTCAAGTATCTGGAGCAGCTGGGAGCGGTAGTGCAGCATCGCCTGACAGGGCCATACGGGAAGGTGGGGACAGGTGTTCTCTCTGGTCTGCTTCATGCTTGAGCAGTCCATGTATGCAAAGAAGCACATTCTGTTCCTTCCCCTTCCCTTCCTAACCCCCAGTGCCCACCCAACCATTCCGTTTGTTTCAGTAACGTCCCCCTGGTACCTGACCTCATTTCTCCATTCTAATGTGGCAAAGTTCCCCTCTCTAAAACACCTGCTCAGGTAAGCAGTCTGCTCTCATGTACCTTTCCAGCCATAGTCTGTTATCTGGCTTGGGATCCATGTCCCAACGCACCACCTGAAGCTGTCCTCAAATGCAGATAATCATCGTGTGGTTTAAATGAGGTCCAGCGCTGAATGTGTCTGCTACGTGCTAACAAGATCTCTGCATTTCTTGCTGGTCTGGTCAGGAGGAAGTTACTATAAAGCTGGTATGTTTCTGGAGTCTTCTTGTTCTGAGAGCAGCGGTACTCTTAGACTACTCCGAAGCGGGGCATGCCCATCAGACACTAGGTGTTTGGGCAAATGTTTGGTTTGTTAATTGGATTCTTCACTTATCCTGGTTAGGGCCTGATCTCAGAGCCAAGGCGGTCTTCTCTTGAAGTATCAGCCATATATACTGATTCAGCCACCATTGTCCCCAGTTTCCCAGACTTGTCTTCAAACACTTACTGAGCGTGAAGAAGTAGAGACGATTCGGCCACCTCTGGTATAGCATGAAACGGTGACTAAGAACATGCCCAAGTCTTGATTCACGGGGGACTCTGGCATTTCAAGCTCTAAGGTGACTCGATATGGCTGTCCATACATCAGCACCTGCCCAAGGGAACAACACCATTTTGTTAAAAAAAAAAAAAAAAAAGTTTGTGCTGTTTTGAAACAGGGTCTCACTATGTAGCTATGATTGGCCTGGAAGCACTCTGTAGACCAGGCTGGCCTCAAAAATCAGAGTGTCAACTGCCTTTGCCTCACCAGTGCTGGGATTAACTGCGTGCATCACCAGGCCTGGCCTGGCTTGTTTTAATCTTTTTTTTTTTTTTTTAAAGTACATCCTGACTCAATGCTGCCCCCTCCTGGTCATTGAACACCCTGACTTTCCAGATTTCTATCTTGTTTGCTGACTTGGTTTTATTTGGAGGTGGGGGTTGTCAGGTAGGGAAGCCAGCATTTAAGACAGGGTCTTGCTATGTATCTCTGGGTGGCCTAGCACTCACTATATAGTCTCAAATTCATGGAACTTCTCCTGCCTCAGCCTTTGGTGCTGAAATTTGGGGCCCAAACCACCACACTCACCCGGTCAGATCCTGGGTCTGACTCAGACTACTACACTGTTCCGAAAAGAACCCTGTTGCTTTTCTTTCCCAAAAGTGAACAGACACACTGCCAACTGGGCCATCTGTGATTTAGGCCTGTGTGATGCTGGAGCTGGCCCCTTGGGCCCAGCCTGCCCGCACTTACTAATTAAGCAAGTTCTGCTCGGCCTCCTAACCAGCTCTTGCACAATCACTGTAGCGACAGATCGTCTTGTTATGCAGAGTTAATTCGGTTTTAAAAAATTAGTCTATTTGTGTGTGTACAACACTGAGCTTCTTAAAAATGATACGACTGCCTGGCACAGCAGCGCATGTTTTTACCCCAGAACTCCGGAGGCAGAGGCAGGAGGATCTCCATGAAACTCAAGGCCCGCCTGGTCTACATAGCAAGTTGTAGGCCAGCCAAAGGCTAAATAATGAAACTATCTCCAAGTAAATAAATAAAGTGATAGAACTGCAGACTGTAAGAGTAAACTATATATTATATAAATTCTATCTCAATAAACCTATTAAGAAAAGCTGGACGGTGGTGGTACACGCCTTTACTCCCAGCACTTGGGAGGCAGAGTCAGGCGGATCTCTGCGAGTTTGAGGCCAGCTTGGTCTACAAGAGCTAATTCCAGGACAAGTTCCAAAGCTATGGAAATCCCATCTCAAAAAACCAAACCAGGGGGCTGGAGAGATGGCTCAGCGGTTAAGAGCACTGACTCTTCTTCCAGAGGTCCTGAGTTCAATTCCCAGCAACCACATGGTGGCTCACAACCATCACATAATGAGATCTGGTGCCCTCTTCTGGGGTACAGGGCCACATGCAGGCAGAATACTGTGTATGTAATAAATAATCTTTAAAAAAAATATGAAAAAAAAACCCCAAACCAAAACAAAAGAAACCTACTAAAAAACAAAACAAAAACCTAGAAAAGTGGTGATTGAAAATCCTATCTCCAGGCCTTGCGTTGTACTTATTTAGAATCCCAGCACGTGGGAGGCAGAGGCAGCTTTTAGAACACCTACTTCTAGGCTGGATTGGTACTGTATGCCTATAATTGCGGCATACAGGAAGCTGAGACAAGATGATCACAACTTCAAGGCTAACCATTTTTTGTTTGTTTTTCATGTCATCCAGGCTAACCTTCTTGCCTCTACCTCTCAAGTGTGGGCTCTTTTCTTTTTTTGTGACAGGCTATCAATATGTGCTGGCCTGGGGCTGGAGAGATGGCTCAGAGGTTAAGAACAGTGCCTGCTCTTCCAAAGGTCCTGAGTTCAATTCCCAGCAACCACATGGTGGCTCACAACCATCTGTAA
>NC_022015.1:42906304-42924190 GCF_000317375.1 Microtus ochrogaster | reverse complement strand
CCTGCCTCTGCCTCCCGAGTGCTGGGATTAAAGGCGTGCGTCACCATCGCCCGGCTGTTTTTATTTTTCAAGACAGGGTTTCTTTGTGTAACCTTGCAGCTTAAGAAAGAAAAACAAAACAAAACAACAACAACAATAACAAACAGGGTCCCACTATGTAGCCCTGACTGGCATGGAACTCAGTGTAATCAGGCTGGCCTCTGCTTCAGAAGTGCTGGAATTATTAAAGTCACAGACGCCATATTAGCTTCACATCCTTGAGTGGATGCCATGCTGTTCCAGCTAGCTTACCTGTTCACTTGGGCCAGGAATACAAGCTTTACGGAGGAGCTATGGCTCACACGGTAAGTTCAAGATGGGATCGTTCCTGACGCCTGCTGCACACACATAATTTGGACTCTAATTTTATATCGGAGATTGAATCTAGAGCCTCATACATAGGAGGCAAGTACTCCATCAACGGGGATTTACCCCTAACCCTCCTTTTTCTCTTTTGGAGGATATCGGGTCTGGCTATGTGGCCCAAGCTGGTCTCAGTTTTGGAATTCATCTTCTTACCTTTTCCTCCTAGTGCTGAAATTACAAGTATGTGTCACAGTGACTAGAGCCAACATCTAGATTTTCTTTTCAGCCTCCGTTTGCTTCAGAACCTTTCTCTTAAATCTCTGTTGCTCAATCCTGCTCTCCACATCTTTCTCAGGCCATCAGACATTTCCTGCTTCTTCTCTAGCTCTCATACTCACCCGATCGCGTCCACTCTTAGCCAGTGAGACATTGGCAACAGGGAAGGAGCAGAGTGAAGCGGTGGAGGAATCACAGTCTGTCCTAGACAAGAAGGGACGAATGACAGTTAGTGCTGTTCCACAGCCTGCTCTGCCTGCTTGCCCCCATACCTGGTCTCTAGGGCTCCCTCCTGTCATCCACCCCCTTTCTCCATTACAGAGAAGTGGACAACCGTGGCCATGAGATTCAAGATACTAAAATAAGGCTTTCATTCTCTTCCCACTACTTCAGTTTATGTCCCTATTAGAAGAGAACCTCTAGGTAGGAACCAAAGGACACTCAGGTGTTCTTACAGGATCCCTTAAAAAGCTTGGGGCATGTGGATTTCAGGGTCCCACCCCTACAGATTCTGATTCAAGCAGTTCCGATCTGGGGTCTAATTAGAAAAAAAGAAAACATTCCTCCAAAAGTATCTATGGATATATCTTAAGAAAAATTATAGGCAAAATTGCATATGGTACATGGGTGCACAGCTCATACCTGGTATCTCCTGTCTGTATAAGAATCAGGTTCCCTAAATGGCTAAGAAGATCTACCTTGAAAATGACAGCATATGACTAGAGGTCAGGGAGAGGGAAGAAAGATTTAAAATTGATGGTATTAAAACTGCTTTCTGTGTCTGCTGATTGCCTGGTCTTACAGCATTGTTGGGACAGAGAACTGGGCGGCATGAGTGAAATGGAAATGAATGAGGACTCAGTTATTTGGGTTACTGTGCAGTGCAGACCATTGCGGGTAAGTGGCAGTAAACTAAAAGGCAAAGGAGGAATTTCCTAATGCCGCCTACGCTAAAAGCCAGGGTAATTCTTAGATGCATAAGGGGTTGAGTTGGCTCAAAACTCTATAGTGGCTTAAAAGGTTTTATGCAACCTAAACAGAGCGGACTTTAGTTACCTGAATCTAAAAGTAAATTTTATTTTCTTTTTCTAGTTTTTTTTTTTTTTTTAACTTCTTTGAAACAAGGTCTCAACCTGTAGCCCAGGCTGGCCTAGAACTCAGGGTAATTCTCCCAATTCAGCCTCCCAAGTGCTGGAATTACAGATGTGACCAGGCTATTTTTCTAGGTTTTTCATCAGAATTCAGCAGCACAGGCAGACCTGGAACCCTAGAGCCCTAGTGGCCTAGACCTGCTGCAGCCTTGGCCTGTGAGCGAGAAGTCTTGTTAGCGCACTGGGATAAGATTTCATCCTCTGTCAATAATGGGATTCGACAGAGGACGCACCAGGAGTCCTTGGGGTCATTTCAATTTAAGATTCTTCTACTTTAGCCGGGCGGTGGTGGTGCACGCCTTTAATCCCAGCACTCGGGAGGCAGAGGCAGGCGGATCTCTGTGAGTTCGAGACCAGCCTGGTCTACAGAGCTAGTTCCAGGACAACCAGGGAAACACAGAGAAACCCCGTCTCAGAGAAGATTCTTCTACTTTAGCGGAACAGTGTCCTCACCGGTAGTGGAAATGCACGGGACTCAGGTGGCTGACAGTCGGCATGTAGGAGTAGTAGAAAGAGCCATAGAGGAACACAGACACCCAAAGCAAGAGGAGGACGGTGCAGAAGAGCACCCCAAACTGCAGCAACAGCCTGCGGGCACGGCCTGCCAAGACATGGCCTACTTCCTGGGCCCACAGTAAGGCAGGTACTGGTGGGTCATTGACCATGATGGGGACAGCAGAGGATCTGCCCCCAGCTTCAGGCTTTGAGCTCCTGGCTGGTCTTCCACAGGGACGATACCCTTGGCCATGGGATAGGGCAGCTGGAGGTTCCTGGAGAAAGAAGAGGGAAAAAATAGTTTTTTCCCCCCTCAGGGAGCTGGGAGCAAAAAAGTCAAGCTTATTAAACTGGCTTTGAGGAAGCAGATAGCGTGATAAAGCAAAGTCATTGTTTCCCATGCACTTCTCTTCCAATTACTCCTTCACCGAGTTTCCTTCCAGCGCTGCCAGTGGAGCCTTTCCTTCAGTCACCGGAGCCGGGGGAAACCTCCTTTGATACCTTCACAGCGTTGTTCCATACATAGGACCAGGCCCTTAAACCTCCCTCAAAGCACAGATGACATGGATCCACAATGCGCAAGGAGAGGATGAGTGATTTGCCTAAGGTCGCACAACCTCCCGAGTTTCTCCCCTCCTCCCGGACCTGTGATCGCTCACTAAGCGATCACACAGCCCTGTAGCCCACCTGCGGAGTGACGCTGAGGCGCCCACCCCTGCGGTGACGCGGTAGACACCAGCCTGTCACCGCAGCCTCCCGCTGCCCAAGCAACTTAGAGAAGGGAGTTCCGGCTGCCGAGAGAGCCCGGCCCCTTCAGGCAGTCGCCAGTTAAGCGCAGGGGAAGGGCTCGTGCAGGGGCGGGGCCCTAGCGCAGGGGGCAGGGCCAGTGAGATGCCTTGCTCCTGTTTTGTGCTTCCCACTGTCCCTGCCAGAGGATCTTTATAGGCCAGTTCAGCAATGCACTTCCCCATCTAGATCCCACTATAATCCCGGAGGCAGGCTGAGACTCAGCAACATCCCTTTGGTTCTCCCATCGAGGCCGCAATCAAGACCCTCTTCCGAAACCTTTAACACCAGCCTTTTCACCCCAAAAGACAGGATCTGGGTGCAGGCAGGGTGAGTGGAGTGGTGGTGAAATGGGTGCTGTTTTTATTCAGCAGAGCTGCTTGAGCCTGGAGGCGCCCAAAGGGAGTGTGTGTGTGTGGTGGGGGGCTCATTTGCCCCGAGAACCTTGCACCCTGCCAGAACCCGAATCTTGTGAGTTGCGCAGATGGCTTGTGTCCGCTAGTCAAGCGTAGCAGCATTTTCAGCCCTTCTCCAGTTTTTATGCTGCGTGATCGACCTTCAGTGACCCACGTGATGCAGTCAACCTCAGAATCCCTACAAAACACGAGACTAGGTCTCTGAAGGTGGCATCTTCTGGACAATGTCCTCCAGGAGGCAAGGCCAGTGCACATCTTTTTGAATAGTAACAATCTACTCCAATTACCTGAAAAATTCGAATCAAGTTGCTATCTCCCCAACTCTGCCACTTGCCACCGCTTCTTCCCACTCCAAGAAGCCCACCTGTGTTCATAATAGTCACACTGGTTCCCGTATCTCCCTTACCTCCTCTTTATCTGATCCTTTTTTGATCTGGTCTCTGCATGTCTCTTTTCCCCCAGCTTCTCTTCTTTGCTGTATCATATCTTTAGATATCTTCCTGATGGTTACCTCTGCTGCCCTGGATCGCCCCACTCAAGTCACTTGTGCTAGAATGTGGTGACCTAGAAGATGATCACTTGTAGAGCGTCACATTTTCCTGGATCTGCAGAATGGAGGGCCACTGTGAAAGAAACGAAGATTCAGGTGCTGAGTGCTGTGTCAGGGTTGTGGGGGGAGCAGTCCAGCTGATGTCAGACTTTCAAATGAGCAGGGTCTCCCGCAGCGGGTACAGACTCTATTGCAGGGGCTGTCACAGGCCCAGACCACCCCATTTAAGAGGGGAGCCTGCTTCCGCTTCAGGTCCATTAGGGAGGGCTCTAGTTCAGACTAAAGACTTCTCCAATGGGCAGGGGCAGGTAGTGAGACAGTAACAGTGGGGGTGTGTACATGGGATGCAAGTAGCAGTCAGATCCCCCCACTGGCCAGGCAGTTGGTACGCTCCAGAATCTGAGCAGCTCCTTCTAGCATCCTTCATCCTTCAGGTACCAGCCATCTGGACAGTGCTTGAGCTGCAGAACCTGAGACCACCCCTCCAAGGACCTCCAGTCTGAGCATCTCTAGTGACCTTCTCTGCATTAGCTGACACTGCTACAGTTATTTTTAGCTGCAAGTTCCTGCAGGGTGGGGCACCTATCTGAATCAGAGCTTGGTGCCCCCTCCCCACGGACGCTACATCCCAGGCTGCCACCACCGCCTGTCATTTCAGGTGAGTAGAGAGCAGCCTGTTTCTCTCTCAGTAGGGCTTAAGGGGACAGGTGGCCGAAGTGATTTCATCAGGGTGGGGCTCGTTATGACTGAGGCTTTCATTCCTGATAACGCATTGGCTCAAAGACTGGGAATCCTTAAAACATTTGTATAGTTTGGTGACGAGGACCCAAGGATTTGGAGAGCACTTCATCTTTTCTCCATTCTCCCCACTGAGAAAAAGAGATGGGATGGCCACTGAGAGTGGAGATCATATGGGTACAAAATACTGGCCCAATCCCGGCCGTGCGGTTGTTGAAGAGCTGAGTGTTTTAGCTGAGAGTACTGAGTTGTCTGTCTTTCCTCCAGGATGAAAGGGGAGACCCCTGTGAACAGCACTATGAGTATTGGCCAAGCACGCAAGATGGTGGAACAGCTTAAGATTGAGGCCAGTTTGTGCCGAATAAAGGTGGGTGCGACCCTGGCTCCCATTAGTTCTTCAGGCCTCAGCTGTAGGTTTTATAAACCTTGGAAAAAAGATGCTTCTTTTCTTGACACCCTGAGGTCAGAGGCTGAGACTGGGCATTGTCAGTATAGCTGTTTCTGAGGACTGTGGGGCTGGGGGATAGGACTGTCTCAAAGGGCATTAGAAACTAAAAGATAGCTATTTGGCGAAGGGAGCTGCGGCCCTTTCAGGAATTCTGGCTAATGTTTCCCCTCGTGGCTGTGCCCCAGGTGTCCAAGGCGGCAGCAGACCTGATGACTTACTGTGATGCCCACGCTTGTGAGGATCCCCTCATCACTCCTGTGCCCACTTCTGAAAACCCATTCCGGGAGAAGAAGTTCTTCTGTGCTCTCCTCTGAAGGGTTCTGTCCCTCTAAACTCATCTCCCCTCTGAGACCCGCCCTTAGATCGTTAAATGTAGCAGCCCGTTTCTACCCATACCTATCATGAGATTCGCTGAAGCACAAGCCCTCCTTACCCATGTCTACCCCCATCTCCTCACCCTTTGAGGCCAACTGCAAACACCTTTTACTCCATCCAGAGGGCCCCCGCTAAATTGCCAGGATCCTGCCTGATTCCCTCTGTGGTCCGTTCAGGCAATGGAGAGGGGGATACCCGGGTGCTTGTTCTCAGTCTCACCTGGAGCTATTGGAAAGGTAAAGGCATTTGAAGAATAAAGTCATCCAGAGCCTCAAAGAATAGCGCCTGTGTTAGCGTTCTTGGGAAAGAGGATCCTTAGTCGATACACTTGCCATATCCCCGGAACAGGGCCAGTCGAGCCAGTTAGACATAAGGGCTGGAGATCGCGGGTGTGAGGCGCGCGAGTGCCCCCAGTGAGGGGTTGTTCAAAAGAGGTGCCCACAAGCTGCGGGGCGTTCACGGGCTCGCCACGACAGCAGTGAGAACTACATAGACTGAGTAGGGTGGGTTTCCGCGGGCACAGAGACAGGAGCCGGGTGGAGGTGCCCTGAGGAACGGAGAGGCGACTCGGGCGTCTCGGCGCTCGGGTTGGCAGCGCCGCAGCCGCTGTCCAAGATGGCGGCTGCCTGTGCGAACCGCACGGATGGGAGCGTCAAGCTGCCGTACAGCACTGCTCTTGAAATGGCGGCCCCCAGCGTTCCCAATATGGAACGATCCCTTACGAAAGCTTCTGGTCTTAAAATGGCTGCCCCTGCCCTCTCGAAGTCAGAGCCGGGCACTGTGTCCCATAGAATCTGGAACTCGACATCCTCTGGAGAGCTCGAGCCCCAGGGGCACTAAAGAAGTCATGGGTACTCTAGTTCACTAGGATTTGGGGTCAAAAAGCACAGTGTGGACTTTGCAAGAGAATCTTTACATCTTTCCAAGTAGAGGTTCTCTCTGAGAGATTATTTGTAATAATACAAATGTGACAGAGTCCATCTTGAAGCGTGGTTCCTTGGTCTCTCTGGGAGCTAAATAAACAATCAGTTTCAGTTTGTTTTCTTGTCTTTTTTAGTTTCTTCCCTGTCTGGAAGAACCAAAAAGGCCCAAAACAAAAAACAAAGCCAAAAACGAAAAAGATCACAGCCTGGCATGGTATGCATACCTTTATCCTGGCTAGATATCACAGGTACCTGGAGTGCCTAGCAAGTTTAGGAGACCCAGAGTACCTTCCAGAAGGTGTTTTGTTTGAAGAGTTCCTCTGACCTCCATTCACAAGAGTATGCCTGTACACATCACCACCACACTTTTCAGTGCTGAAGTTTAATTTCAGTATTTTAGTATCTTTATTTCTTTTCTTTTTTTTTTTTTTTTTTTTGGTTTTTCGAGACAGGGTTTCTCTGTGGTTTTGGAGCCTGTCCTGGAACTAGGCTCTGTAGACCAGGCTGGTCTTGAACTCACAGAGATCCGTCTGCCTCTGCCTCCCGAGTGCTGGGATTAAAGGCGTGCGCCACCATCGCCCGGCTAGTATCTTTATTTCTTGATACCTGTGGTAACTATCCAAGAAGGATCCTTGTTATAATCCCTGCTTGCTCACAATACCCAGTATGCAATGGGTGCTTAATACCTTTCCTACTGTCTTTATCAGTGTTGGGTGAGTACCACGGTAGTAAGAAAATCTTATCAGCTCAGATGTGGCAGATGTAACACTGGCATTAGGATAACGGTCACATCACCTTACCCACTAAAAAACCCAGGTTACTCTCCTCATCCAATTTGATACCTGGTCATATGGGTGAATAGCTGGTTGAGGAGAAAAACTAGGTTAGCAGCCCTACAAACAAGGTGTGAACTATACCCATTAAAAATAGAGTGGGGCTAGAAGAGATGGTTCAGTGGTTATAAGCAGCTGTTCTTGCAGAGAACTGAGGTTCAGTTCTCAGCACCCACATGATTTACAACTGAATTTAATTCGTTAGAGAGGATCCAATAGTCTTCTTGCTCTGCACGCACCAGGCACACACATGGCACATACACATATGTACAAGCAAAACATGCATAAATCTTTTTTTAAAAAGCGGAGGGGTGAACCATTAGGGATTTTTTTGAGAGAGGGTATTACTTGTGATCCTCTTGCCTCCAACTCCCCAGTGCCAAGATTACACACATACCAATATACCCAGCTGTTCTTGGTTTGTTTTTTGAAATAGTATTGCTCTGTAATACAGGCTGATCTGGTATATACTGGCTTTGAGTTCACAGCAATCCTCCTGCCTTGGCCTATCTAGTGTTAGGACAAATGGCAAGTGCTATCATGCCCAGCTATGCTCTAATTATAAGCAGCTCCAACATTAAGTTTAAAATGCCCCAATAATGGGTGCTAAGATGATGGTTCAGTGCTGCGGAATAATCCTTTTGTACATTGTGAAGATTTGGTTTAATAAAAAAGCTGACTGACCAACAGCTGAACAGGATAAAGATAGGCAGAAAAGCCAAATTGAGAACTTTAGGAAGGGCGGAGTCTGGAGTCACAAGCCAGATGCAGAGGAGATGAACATGACATGCTAATAAAGGTACCACCACATGGCAGAGCGTAAATAAGGAATATGGGTTAACTTAAAATGTAAGAGCTAGTTAGTATTAGTAATAAACCTGAGCTTTTGGCAGAGCATTTATAATTAATATAAGCCTCAGTGTGTTTGAGCTGTTGCAGGACAGAAAAATACCTACAGTTAAGTGGGTAGAAGTAGCTGTCATTAAGTCTGATGACAATCCTGAGTTCAATCCTTGGAACCTACATGGTAACAGAGAACTCCCCCAAATCATCTTGATCTTCATAGGTGTATAACATTAACAGGTAAAAAATCAAAAATCCGCCGGGCGGTGGTGGCTCACGCCTTTAATCCCAGCACTCGGGAGGCAGAGGCAGGCGGATCTCTGTGAGTTCGAGACCAGCCTGGTCTACAGAGCTAGTTCCAGGACAGGCTCCAAAACCACAGAGAAACCCCGTCTCGAAAAACCAAAAAAAAAAAAAAAAATCAAAAATCCTAGTGAGCTTGGTATGGTAGCAGCCTAGGCTATAATAGGAAATATACCCTTTTTAAAGATTTATTTATTTATTATGTACACAGTGTTCAGCCTCCATGTCTGCCTGCAAGCCAGAAGAGGGCACCAGATCTCATTACAGATGGCTGTGAGCCACCATGTGGTTGCTGGGAATTGAACTCAGGACCTCCGGAAGAGCAGTCCGTGCTCTTAACCTCTGAGCCATCTCTCCAGCCCCGGAAATATACCCTTTTTAAAAGACCGAAAGAAAAAGGTTCCAGTGACCCACACGAGGCAATGGGTTTGATTGCGGCAGCATGTTAACACTAAGCCCCGTCAGTTCAGTACACTGCAATGCTGTTGCAATGTTTTTTATAACTTCCATTCTTCAAATGCATAGGGAAAATGAAAATTTTTCTTCTTAGGTAATAATTATTTGTACATAAACTTAACGGCTTTCATAAATGGAACCTTTCATTTAACCTCAAATAGACAATTGATCCTTCTACCCTAATGGCTCCAGATGTTAGTATAAGAGGGATAGAGAGATGGCTCAGTGGTTACAAGTACTTGCTCACTTGCTGCTCTTGCAGAGGACCAGGATTCAGTCCCAGCATCCCCGTGGCAGCTAGACCCATGGGTTAATTCCAGTTCCAGAGGCTCCAATGCCCTCTAATAGCCTTGTAAGGCATTGCACACACGTGGTGGGTGGATTTAGATGCAGGCAAAACACTCACACGCATAAAATTTCAAATAATGTTTCTCTAAGCAAACACTAGGTAGACAAATCCATGCATAGATGGTTCCCATTATAGAAAAGGGCACAGCAGCCATGCAAAGAAGCTATCCTTGGTTGTATCGAGTACAGCTTGGTAACTAAGCACGAAAACGAAGGGACTGATGAGATGGCTCGGCACTTCATCTAAGTGTGACAATCTGGGTTTGATCCTTGAAAGCTGCATAAAGGTAGGTAAAGACTTCACAAAGTTGTTCTCCGACCTCCACGTGACCTCCCCTCCCCATCTGCATGAACACTTGATTCCCTGTGCACTTTTGTGCATACACCAAAATTTAAAATAGGTGAATAAGCCGGGGGTGGTGACAAACACGTATAACCAAAGCATTTTGGGATTTAAGGCAGGATGATCAAGCCTGGGCTACAATGAGATTCTATCTCAAAATAAACATTAAAAAAATACATTATTAAACACCCCCAGGATCACTCCAGTCAGTGCAGCCACAGGTGATATTCAATCCAAATGGTCATTTATTCTAAAACTGGAACTACTGTGCCTACATTTGTTGCCAGAATGATGTAATGAGAAGAGGGAAGAGTTACAGATGTAAACAATGACACAGTTACATTTTTTTTTTAAAATGGTAAAACCCTTTTTTTCTTTTTTTACTGGCCACTTCCAAGAATGCTTTACAGGTTGTGCAAAAACATTTACAGGCTCCATGTGGTGTTTGTTTTTCTCACAAGCTTTTCCATCTACAACTACAACAGAAGTCTGATAAAACACTAAACAAGTCTTCTAAGGGAAACAAAGCCAGGTTCCCTCCTGTTACCATAATCCACCCCCCCCATAACATTTCTTTTCATAATAAAAACACAAGACAGAAACAAAATGCAGACATTCACTTTGATGCAAGAGACCTCCTGGACAGACCCAACAAGGATGTGGCAGCTTTATTCTCCATTCAGTTAGAAAAACAGCTTTTTAAAAAGAAGACTTTTCTATTATCAAATTAATAATAAGTATACTCTCTAACCCGTTGCTCCAAACTTCAGTGTTAAGTTTATGCCCCCATCTGTGGGGTCCAACCATCCACAATCCATGTCACAGACTACTATAAAAGTGTTATTTGTTGGAGGACTGAACATCTGAACGGTCAGCTTCTGCCTCTGGAAACTAAGTTTTCTTTTATAACATAATCTTTTCCTAAGGGGATTTCTTTGGGCTCCAGTTTTTACCTTTTTGCCCTGACATTATAAACAAAGCTTTCTCAAATTCCCTTAATGATGCCAGTGAGTTACAAAGATACATGCAGTCATTCCACCCACTGTAACACACAAATCCATTTGTGGCACCATAAGGGACAGGTGCGATAGAAAAGACACAACATAAGCAAGCTATCTCCTTCCAGGACTGAAATGACCTTTGGAAAGAGGTCCTTGAATAGAAGGTTGAGTCCTAACAGACCAGAGAGTCAGAATAAGGGTCTGAACACCCAGAGAACTGCACAGAAAGGACATCAGGACAGGGAAGATCCAAATCTCAGCACAAGTTTAAACAAAAGAACTAAATGCTCAGGTGAGGAAGTGGATGTGAAATATGTTCTAGTAGCACAGCCCAGAGGTTTCTCTCACCAGGAAGTACTGTAGGATGCTGCTGCTGAGTAAGCTTTAGCTAAGCAGGATGATTTAAATTGAAGCTCAGTATTAAAAGAGCATTGCCACATATCCTGCCCATATTCTTGAACCCAGCAACCTGTAGTTGTTCTGTCAAGAAATGGGAGGGTGTTGGTAAAGTTACAAATTTAATGATCCCAAATGAAGTCTCTCGATGAAAGGCCTCTCTGGGGCTCACAAGGAAACACCCCAGAAGGAATCCTGTTTCAGTTAAGTTGGGAAAAGGTGCTCCCCTGCAGGCACCCACACACACATTCACACAGTCTTCCCAAGTTTCTGCAGCCCTACTGAGCTGCCCCCCCTTTTGTACTCATTCTCATCTGTGTATCAAAACAAAAACAAAAACAAAAACAGCAGCAGGGCAGCGTCCCCCACTGTATAAAATACTTGCTATTCTCAGCACCTGGGCCTGACAGCCCACACCACAGATTTACCTATATATATATCCTGACGCAGTGAACATCGTCTTGCTGCGTTTCTGTGAGCGGACACCCTGAGAATCATTCCTTTCCTCACACTAAAAGAGGCCGGCAATCTTAGCAAATGATCTAGAGATCTCGTGCCTCTATCAACTGAGAAGACAAAGAGTCTAGGGCCTGGCAAATCACCATCTTTAGACTGAGGGCTATGTTCCCACTCTCCTCCAGACTTTATGGGAATTCATTGTATAAAACACTGGATGGGGGAAAAAACTATTCTGATCTGTAGTCCCCAACAGTCCCCATGGCCTGGGAATCCTATATAATAGAACCACCCAACTAGCAGTCTCTGTGCCTTAGACAGACAGCACAAAGGCACAACAAAGTGGACAGTGGGACATTTGGGCCTCCCAGCCTAACAGATCAGATATCCCAAGAGAGAAGCGTCGGTAATGAAAATACAAATGGTTAACTGGTGCAAGTGACTGATAGAGCCAATCATTTATTTTCACTGCCCTGGTCACAGGCGCTCCCTCCCTCTGCCCCAACCCTGCCTGCTATGCAGAGTTCCCTCAAGGTGTTCCCTTCTCCCCACACCACTCTCCCTTGCTGGGCTACTATTCCAGTTGCCTTAGAGTGCTGGAGGGGGTCATTTTTAGTTCTTTTCCTATCCAGCTGCAGGGTACAGAACAGGCAGCCCTAAGTGCTGCTTTCTGTGCAAATGTTTTTTGATTACAAATAACCTAACTAGGTTTGAAATGTTTTATAGAATAAGACAATATTCTTTTCAACAAACTTTAAAAAAAAATGTACAGTTTTGTTTTGCTTCCACTTCCCCCCTCCCCCACCCCTGCTTGCATACCCTCCCCCCATCCACCCCTCCCCGGCAGCTCAGCCCCACCCCAACAGCCCCTGTTTTCCTTGGTTGTGTTTTGGGGGATGCTTGGCATCCCCAGAGCCTCAGCTTCATGGCTGACAGGTGAAAACAGCAGGGGCTTCACCGATACCCTTGGTAACCGTAGTAGTTCCTGTAGTATCGGTCTCTGTCCTGTTGGTGGTGGTAGTAGTAATTCTGCCACTAGAAGAGAGGGAAACCCCATCACTTAGAGCCAGAGCTGGCTGAGGATGAAGAGGCATGATATTCATCCAGCTGGTCCTTTCCCCTTCACCCTCAATCTATGCCAAGATAATACTCACATCCCGGTTGTATTGTCTGTAATAGTCTCTGTATCTGTTGTACTCATAATCTTGTCTGTAGAATCGATCATAGTCACCCCTGTATCGATCATAGAAATTACGATAGCCCTGAGGAAGGAGAAAGAAGAGTGGTGATGATATATGGGTCTCCAGAAGCACAACCCACAGTTACCCATTATTGAACAAGACATTATTTCATCTTGATACTATAAAAGCAGGGTAAATTTTTTCCCCATGTTAAATTCTTCCAGATGAACATATTAAGTGGGCAAAACCCTAAAGACCTAAGAAAACAGCCCAAACCCCTCTGCTCCCCCAAGTCAATAGGAATGGCTTCACAGCCCAGAGGGAGGAGCAGAAGGAGAGCTGCACTCACCCCTCTGTTTCCAGACTGCCCCCAGTACTGCTGCCCGTAGGCCCGGTTGTCGTAGCCTCGGCGCTGCCCGCCCACTGGAAGAGAAATGGAGAGGGCGCTCAGACAGCTGGCATGGGGTCCTGGCTCCACATCTGAGTGGAAATCAAAAAGTTGGAGCCCAAGGCAATTCTATGGGAGGAGGAGGCTTGCTCTGGCCAGGCTCACACAATGTTAAGTAAAGCACCAGCCAGGATCTTTTTATTAAAAGAGTCTGAGAGGGGAGGGCAGAAGAATAGACACAAGATAACAAAGCCACCCTGCTTTTGAAGCTCCCCAACCCTACAAAATATTTTAGATGACAAAAGGATGTATGGCAGAGTTACAGACATGAATAAAAACTGCCATTCACCAATCAGAGTCTCAGCCCAAAAAGGGATCTGAGGTATCATGTAACCTATACCCTTCACTTACTGCACACAAAGAAAACAAAATCTAGTCTAGTGGTGGTGCACGCCTTTAATCCCAGCACTCAGGAGGCAGAGGCAGGCGGATTTCTGAGTTCAAGGCCAGCCTGATCTACAAGAGCTAGTTCCAGGAAAGGTTCTAAAGCTACAGAAAAACCCTGTCTCAAAAAACCTATCCTTCCACCACAAAACAAAACAAAACAATCTACACAATACTCAAGGCTAGAACTGTTGTTATTCCTGGTGTCTGAGAAATATTTAACACTAACTACCTGTTGATTTACATACAATTGTATACTCATACACACTTTTTTTTTGCCCTTTTTTTCGAGACAGCATTTCTCTGTTGCTTTGAAGCCTACCCTAGTACTAGCTCTTGTAGACCAGGCTGGCTTCGAACTCAGAGATCCGTCTGTCTCTGCCTTCTGAGTGCAGGATTAAAGGCATGCACCATCACCGCCTGGCTTAAATACACCCTGGGGATTTAGCTGGCAAACTAGACATTCAGAGGAAAAATTAATTCCACTAATAACTAACTTGCTTTGTAACACTTTAAAAGGATGGAAGAAATACTTTTTTGTCTGTGCAATTGGGCTGATTTCATAAAACACCAAGAAATCTTAAGGGGAGAATTAGCTGTCACTGCACACATCCTAAGACTGCAGTGAAGTCTGGAACCCACTTGCTCACACAGAAGCTAGACAGATGATGAAGCACAGGACTGTGTTTCAAGGAAACATTTTTTTTTTGCCCCACAAAACTCCCTTCTGGTTGAAGGATTATGGGGAATGCATAGGAAGCAAGTGCTAAAGACAAGAAGAAATAAGCTTCATTAGGAAAGTTGCTCCTTGTGGGCGGCCAAGTCTCCAGGACTCACCATAGCCTTGGCCTCTGCTTCGGTTCTGCCGGTTTCTCTTGTTGCGATTGTTCCTGCGGTTTGTCCGCTTCTCAGAGGGGGGCAGCAGCTTCCTTGCTTCCTCCTTGTATTTAGTAACAATGGGTTGGGCTTCTTCTTTTTCCAGCTCCCCATATGTCACCTCATCCATATAATCGCATTTCTCAGGTAGAGAGAAGTTGGCTATAAGAATAAGAGAGAAGCTTGTGGGCCTAGAAAGTATAGACAAGGTAAGAATGCATGAAAATCTACTACAGGAAGTATACTTTAGTTTTTGGTGGCTCTGAGGATCAAATCCAGGGTTTTGCAAATGTTAATCAAGTGTTCTGTCACTGAGCTATATATCCAAGGGTTTTTATTTTGATTGCTTTGTTTTTCCCATTTTTTGAGACTTTCTCTGTCCCACTAGCCAGCCCCCAAATCACAACACAGAGACTTATTACTAATTATGAACTTTGGCTGATAGCTTAGGCTTGTTTTTTAGCTGCACTTTTAACTTAAATTACTCCATTTCTATCAATGATCTATATGCTGCCACATGCTTATTTATTTACCTCATCTACATACTGTCTACACTGCTTTCCTCCTTCTGTTGTCTCTTCAGACTTCACATTTCCATAGGATCCAAATTAACTTCTGCATAACCTCGGGGGTATCTATCAGATATCTGGTGGTCATTCTCATATGATAACTGGATAAATTAAGGTGTTTTTTTTTAAATAACCTTAGGCCACTCCTCTTCAATTTCATAATGCAATGGTATGATAGGTTCTGCTTTAGTTCTATAGCCCAGGCTAACCTCAAGTACCTTAGGCTCTTGAGTGCTGGAATTACAGTTGAGTCAACACTCAGTTTGTTATTTATTGAGGCAGGAGCTCTCTACAGAGCCCTGGTTGTCCTGGAACTCACTATGTAGACCAGACTGGCTTTGAACTCGGAGATCTAACTGTCTCTGATGGGACCATGCCCAGTTTTGTTCTTAATAGTATATGTCTAAGTGAGTATGTGTTAGTGCAAGAAGGCTAGTGTAGGATGTCAGGTATTCTCTACCATACTTTACTCCTTTGTAGACATGGTCCCTCTCAAAATCTAGAGACTCACCATCCTGTTGCCACCCTGCTCAGTGGTGAGATTTGGGAGTATACAGAATACCTTACTTGTTATGTGGGTGCTGGGATCAAAACTTCAGGCTTCATGCTATGCAGCTAAGTCTTGAAGGACTGCATCATCTAGCTCTTGTTGGTTTTTTTACATATAGGGTCTCATGTATCCCAAGCTGGTCTGAATCTTCCTGCCTCTTGGCTTCTGAAAACTGGGATTACAATTATAGTTGTTGCTACTGCACTTAGCTTCTCTTTTTATTTTACTTTTTTCTCCTTTGAGATTGTTTTGTTATAAAGCTCAGACTGGACTTCAGCTTGCTATAGTCTGTGCAAGTTTCAAACTGAAGATCTTGCATTACTGTCCCAAGTGGTAGAATATAGGTCTGAACACAACAGCAAGACAAGCCTAATACTTTCAAAGTTTAACTTAAATTTAAATGTACTAGGCTCATACCAACTCATCCTTAGATAACCAAACTAACTTCTTTTTTGAGACATGGTCTCATGTAGCACAGGCAGACCTGGAACTCCCTTATATAGTTGAGGATGACCTTGATTTTCTTGCTTCCAATCTCTTTTTTTGGGGGGAGGGCCCTCAAGATACAGTTTCTCTATATAACAGCCCTAGTTGCCCTGGAACTAGCTCTGTAGACCAGGATGGCCTTCAACTCACAGAGATCTACCTGACTCTGCCTCTGGAGTGCTGGAATTTAAAGGTGTGCACCACCACCACCTGGCTGCTTCCAATCTCTTAAAATCTGAGATTAGAGTCAAGTGCCACCATGGCTTTCTTCTTTTTAAAGATGGTGTCTGTCTATATATTCCAGAATGACCTAGAACTCAAAGCAATCTTCTTGCTTTAGTCTTCTGAGTGCAAGACTTGTGGTACATACCTAAGGCAAATCTTTTCCCTAAATTGAATAGTATATGAAGACAAAGGGCTTTATGCCAGATAGGTTTACAAATTCTTTTTTTTTATATTTATTTGTTTATTTATTTATTATGCATACAATATTCTGTCTGTGTGCATGCCTGAAGAGGGCACCAGACCTCATTACAGATGGTTGTTAGCTACCATGTGGTTGCTGGGAATTGAACTCAGGACATTTGGAAGTCGAGACAATGCTCTTAACCACTGAGCCATCTCTCCAGCCCAGGTTTACAAATTCTTAAGCGATCCAAAATACATCAAGACAGAAGGAATACAGGCTAACCCCGTAACTGAACACGTTTTGGTGTTGCTTAGATTAAAAACTTGGTCTCAGGAATTGGAAAGCTAATCCAGTAGTTAAAAGCATTTCGCTGCCCGTTGCAGAGGTCCTGGATTCAGTTCCCAGCACCCACAGAGGTACTCACAACTGTCTTGTCTCTAACTGTAGTAGTTCAGTTTTGACCTCCAAGGGCACCATTCATATATAGGCAAAACATTCACAGAAATAAAACAAATAAACCTTAAAAAAAAAGAACTTGGTCTCATTATGCAACCTGCCTAGTCTGTAACTTGTTTAGACCAATCTGGTCACAAATTCAGAGACCCACCTGTATCTGATGTGCTGGGATTAAAGGCATGTATCACCATGCCTGGTCAAGAAGTAACATTTTCAGAACTTCAAGATGGGACTGAGGGTATAGGTGAGGGGCACTGCACTTGCCTAACACGTAGAAAGGCCCTGGGTTTCAATTCCCAGTAGACCCTAACACATACGCACACTCACGTGCGCACGCTAAAAGCATCATCTCTAATAACACACACGCACTGACAGCAAGGTCGGTCACTGAACAGTTAGTTATACATGATAGCCAGACACATCTATCATTCTATGAACATCAAGTTCATAGACTGTGTCCCAGTGAGTTTTACTTCAATTATGATTCTCAGATGAATCCAGTTATCCCTATTTTACAAAACAGCATCAAATTCCTCCAAGTGCCTGAGTATTTGCTATGGGCTTGCATAATTCATTCTGTATAAATTCAGACACTACAGCCCACAGATGTGAGAAGTAATTCCCACAACCAGGGGTTATGGAGAGTTTCCAGAGCCAGCAGCAGAGAGGGTGAGTGGGAAGCCATGAGTGAAAGGAAACATGATGAAGAATATGATCTGAGGGAACACCATAAAACAAGACCAATCAACATAGCTAACACTGCCTTGAGATGACTGTATACTTAAGGCAAATAACAAATCAAAAAATAAGCAAAAAGGAAAACAAAACATTAAACTATTATTGTAACAGAAATCAACATATGGTAGAGACAATTTTCTACAATTACTGTGCTTTCATTTAAATGTTAACAATCATTCTTGCCATTTTTGTGGAATATAAATATTAATTTAAAGCCGGGCGGTGGTGGCGCACGCCTTTAATCCCAGCACTCGGGAGGCAGAGGCAGGCGGATCTCTGTGAGTTCGAGACCACCCTGGTCTACAAG
>NC_022015.1:42904544-42905789 GCF_000317375.1 Microtus ochrogaster | reverse complement strand
GCCTCAAACTCACAGAGATCTGTCTGCCTCTGCCTCTGGAGTGCTGGGGTCTGAGGTGTGCACCACCACTGCCCAGCTCGTTCTTCCATTTGAGGCAGCATCATTAGCTCAGACTAGCCTCCAACTTCTTATCCTCCCTGCTTTCAATTTCCAGATGCTGAGTTTATAAGCAAGCACCACCCTACTTTTTTCTTCCCAACCAAGACAAGGTCCTGTTATGTAATCCAGGGTAGTCTAATTCATGATCTTCTTTCCTGACCATCTCAAGTGCTGGGATTACAAACATGTGCTACCTACTATGCCCAGACATTACCCTTTTGTATTTTAGCCACAAGTCAAGGGGTCTATTGTCAAGCACTTGCCTCCATTAAATTGTTTTTAAATTTATACTTTAGATGTAGAGAGTCACTCTTGGTGGTACGAGGTTCTAGTGGGGTTGTTCTAACCAGGACAAGATTCTCTAATCTATACAATTTTAGCCCACCTTTCATCTCCAGCATTATAGACTCAGGCACATCATCTCCCTCCACTTCTTTTCTCAACTCCAGCCTCTTCTTCCAATCTTCCTCATTAGGGACAACCACCACCACTTTCCTGGCGAAGGTCTTGAACAGCAATAACTTCCTTCGTTGGCCAGAGTTGTACACATTACACTAGCAATGGGAGTAATAACATGTTTTAAGAACAAAAATCACCACTAAACTTACAGCTGAAGCATCAGATTAGAAGTCAATACACAATTTTCTTTAATAATCACTATTATTACTATTGTTTGTAGTAATCTGAATCAAACCTAGGGCCCTGTACATGCTAGAAAACTGCTCTATCACTGTGCTATAACCCTAGTCTCCTCTGACTTTTCTTTTTCTTAGACAGGGCTTCTTTGTGTTGTCCTAGCTGTCCTGGAACTAGCTCTGTAGATCAGGCTGGTCTTGAACCATAGAGATCTGCCTGACTGTGTCTCCTGAGTACTGGGATTAAATGCATGTACCACCACTGCCTGGCTTCTCCTTTGATTTTTGAGACTCTACTTGATAAATATTTCACATCAGGAAAACTAAAGTTAGAGAGGTAAAAGACTTGTTCAAGATCACAAATGTAAGTAGGTCAAGATATTGACTAAATAAAATAAATAAATAAACAGGACTGGAGAGATGGCTCAGTGGTTAAGAGTATTGCCTGCTCTTCCAAAGGTCCTGAGTTCAATTCCCAGCAACCACATGGTGGCTCACAACCATCTGTAAT
>NC_022015.1:42889463-42903444 GCF_000317375.1 Microtus ochrogaster | reverse complement strand
TTTTCTTTTTTTTCGAGACAGGGTTTCTCTGTAGCTTTGGTGCCTGTCCTGAAACTAGCTCTTGTAGACCAGGCTGGCCTCGAACTCCCAGAGATCCGCCTGCCTTTGCTTCCTGAGTGCTGGGATTAAAGGCGTGCGCCACCAGCCTTCACTATTCTAAAACACGAGGCCCATACTTCTGCAATTTGGCATACCTCACACTCCTCTGTGGTCTTAGGAGGAACTGCAATCCGTACACGCTCCTCAACAGGCACAGCATGGATGAACACAAACTCTTCTGGTGGTGGGAAAAAGGGCTCTTCCTTCTGACCGAAGTTTAATTCTATGACACAATTTTTGCACAGGACATGGGGTAGAAGGGCTCGATCTGCTAGAGATTCCTTGCTGATCCGGAATGCCACACCCAGGTCTTCTCCATTCTTGGAGAAGGAAAGTTCTACTTCTTCAGTCTCAAAATTCTACAGGGACAAAAGCACAAGAGCACTTACAGGTTGATACAGGTTTTAAGGACAATGAAGTCTTACAGCTTACTTTTTTTTTCTTTAGTTGGGAGGATGGAGAGAGGGGTCAGTGGGTAAAGGCACATGTCATCATGTATGATGACATGACTTTGGTCCTTAGAACCCACATGGAAGGAGAAAACTGTCCTCTGACTTTCACATATATACTCTGATATGCCCCCGCAATACATGTAGAAATAAGTAAATAAATACTGGGGTTCTGGACAGCTCAAACAACTAAGCAATGCATAGAATGTATAAAAGCCAGTAGTTGGTAGGAAGCACAGCTGAATCCTCTCAGCCTTTCATCTACTCTTTGCTATAAACCCACAATTTACAGGAACACTTACAGCAAAACAGCCAATGACATCATTCTCCCCAAAAGTCTGGCCAAATTCCTCAAACTGCCCATTCTCTGCCTTGAGTCCTCTTCCATCAAAACCATAAGAGAATTCATCTTCACCTAGGATAGTCAACAATCAATTATCTAGCTGTAAAGTTCCCACAGAGTGAGCAATATGGTAATAAACACAGCAAGAAGTTAAAAAATAACATTACCAAGCTGTGGACAGGAAAAATCAACAGACCACCCAACTCTGAGTAGAGAAACTTCTGTGCAGCCTTCTTTCATTGGGAGATTCTGTGTTACCTGGTCAAGTCAGAAAAGGAATTCTTAGGTACTTTGAGCAATGCAGGTACAAAGTCTGAGTTACAAAGATAAGATTTGTATACAAACTGAAAAGAAAAAAAAAAAGATCACAGCTAAATATCAGAAAAACAATTTTCATTAAACCTAAACCAAAGACCACATTTGTAGGTCTGGGTATAGAGCTCAGAAATAAAGCACCTGATGATATATGTACATGGCCCTGAGTTCAATCCCCAACACATAAAACAAACAAGAAAACAAAACAAAGTCATAAGGGTCAATTTTGTTGCTCAGAGTTAAGGTATGTTAAGTCAGGTGCCTTCTCTGCACTAATAAAGTACTGGCTAGGCGGCCAACACACAGCTGAAATTAATAACTGACTTGAAAGAGCCCTTACCTTGGCCTCGAAGCATACTCTTCCCTTTGTTACTCCATAAGTACTCCTTGCTCCAGACCAAAGGGTAGGAAATTTTTCTGAGAAAAGTGGCTGCCCTCCATATCGGTCTTTGCTTATTTGAAAATGGAGATCCGAGGTATCTGTTAAGAAGGAAAGATACAGGGCTGGAGAGATGGCTCAGAGGTTGAAAGCACTGGCTGTTTTGGTTTTTTTTTTTTTTGTTTTTGTTTTTCAAGACAGGGTTTCTCTGTGGCTTTGGAGCCTGTCCTGGAACTAGCTCTTGTAGACCAGGCTGGTCTTGAACTCACAGAGATCCACCTGCCTGCACTGGCTGTTTTTTCAGAGGTCCTGAGTTCAATTCCCAGCAACCACAGCAGTGTGGTTCACGTCCATCTATAATGAGATCTGGAGCCCTCTCCTGGTGTGCACGCAGAACACTGTATACATAGTAAATAAATCTAAATAAAAGAAACATAACACGAAAGATATGCCCGGTTTACTACAACACTCAACACTTGACAAGTGCTGAGAGCACCATTATGCCCAATTATCATGAATGGATACAAAAACTGTCCAAATATTCAAGCCATCAAGTTTTACTCTCAAAAGTCAGTTCTAGATCATGCCAGAGACTAAGGCAGGAGGATCACAATTTGGAAAATAATCTGGGATAAACAGCAAGGCCCCACTCTCAAAAAACAACAACAACAACAACAAACAAACAAACAAACAAAAACAAAGCAATTTGCTTTATACATACATGTGTCCAGGTTCACAAGAGTCTGATCCTCCTCTTCATCTTTTGCCTCTTCTTCTGGAGGTGGTGGAGACTTCGAGCTACAGGTAGGAGAGGAGAGCAAATGCAATATAACCAAAGCTACTTTCTTGGAGGTGTTTGTGTGGCACTGTTCATTTTAAAGTATCAGTGAATTATCAAATTCCAGCAGACAGCTTCTTTCAGTCAATGAGAAAAGGAAATAGCTTTCATCATAGATTTATTTACTCTAAAACTTATGCCTATAAAGATCTATTCCATTTTTCAATCCACCCCTCCTTCCAGACTGTCCAATCAACGCCAGGAATACCAAAAGCAGAGCAGACATTCCCATCAAGGGAGTGTTTCCCTCACCGGCTGTGGTAAGCCTCCTCTCGGAATTCATAGTAAGCTCGGCCATGTTCATCCTTCTCATCCCGCTGTCTCTTTACCCCCCGCCGCTCACCATCTGAGCCTGCTGGTTTTGACTTTTCACTATCCTGGTCATCTCCTACAAAAGGGAGGGAAAGAAAATCAGCAGTTTTTATACTGGAGCATAGAATAAGCTCAGAACTAAGAGAATCTGAGTTGACCAATATGGGGAAACAGAGGGTATCTGAGTGAAAGTGTTCCTATTATAGCCATATGTTTTATATCCATATGTTTTATTTCCAGTATCTTTTTATTGATTAAGATGGGGGGGGGGCGCTGTGAGCTAAATACAGTCAAGAAATAGAAAAAGTTGGGCAAATTTTCCATTCTAAATGTATCTACTTCATTCAAGCCAACCTGACAGATCTCCCCACTAATAGGATAGAAAAATATCCCTGAAGTCGTTTAAAAATCTTCACAGGTGAATTTCTTTCAGTTCTCATCAGATTTGAATTTACAGCAAGTACTTAATGACTATTTTCTAACATTTCTCAGCAGGTAAATGGCACAGAAGCCTTACAATTTCTTTAAGAGACTGTCTTTTTTGCCTTAAAATGCACAGCTATATTTTTTAACAGGAATTTGAACTGAAAGTTACCAGAGCAAATGATTAAGTCACACGTGAACCATAAATAACACTACATCTTGACTGCATGGAATTTGGGGCAGGAAGGTGGTGGTGTACATTTAGCGACATTCTTTTTGTTGTTGTTGTTTTCTAGGCAGGGTCTCACTATGTAGCTCTGGCTGTCTTAGAACTCACAATATAGCTGGGAGGCGGTGGCATATGCCTTTAATTCCAGTACTCGGGAGGCAGAGGTAGGCGGTTCTCTATGTAAACCAGGCCAGCCTGGTCTACAAGAGCTAGTTCCAGGATAGGCTCAAATAAATAAATAAAATAAAGGAATAAAGAAAGAAAGAATGAATGAATGAAAGAAAACACTACAGAGAAACCCTGTCTCAGAAAAACCAAAACCAAAACAAACCCAAACAAACAAACAAAAAAAAAACAAACCACCTCACAGAGATCTGCCTACCTCCGCCTCCCAAGTGCTGGGACTGAAGGCGTGACACTAAGCCCGGCAGCACCACTCTTTACAAGGAGTACACACGGTTTTTCCCCTTAGGCTTTCATGTTTTGAAGGCTTAATAGTCTTTGACAATTCCTCTAAAGTGCTCTCTTACCCGTCAATATCTTATCTGCTATTTGGAATACAAACAAGTCAAGGGTTATATAATAGAGATTTTGTTCCAGAACGTTAGACACAACAAACCCCCCCCCCCCAAAAAAACTATACTCTGTATACAGCCATTGAAAAATAGATTCCAAGTACAGGACAATAACAGCCTTAAAAAAAAATGCAAAAAACAAATAAAAAACCTCAGGCAATCCAACTGAAAGGAAGACTGGGAAGCAGCTCTCCCTCCTGACAGACACTATGGACTAGCTCTAACCGTGCCAGCATTTCAAAAGAAAGGAGAAAGGTCACTAACTCCTGGGGAAAAGTCGCTACACATATTCTACCACAAGGTTACTCAACTTACCCACTAGAACCCCTCAATCATTCCACCTCAGGAAGTCAGGGACCTTAAAGGCCCCAGTGCGGAAGGATAAGTCTACAAATATGCTCATTTACCGACTCGGAAGGAGAATTAAAACACAACAGTGGGAGAAGGGAAAAAGCTCCATTCAAGCAACTAACATGCTACTAAAAGTTACCAGCCTAAGGCTTTCTTTCTCTTTGCTAGTTAATGATTAAACCCAACCGCTCACAGAGACAGTCTGCCAGCGCTGCAGCAGGAAGGAGCAAGGTTAGCTATCCAGAGGCTCTGTGAGGCGTGTGCTCTAACATGGGTTTGACATAGCAACACTTCACAGACTGCTCACTGGGTAACGATCTGACGGTAAGAAATTGACTGTCAGCTAGGCCGAAGGTCTAAGCTTCTAACGGGTACCTGTAGTCGGCCAATTTCCCAGCAAATTTTCCGCTAAAGGCTGATCCACAGGTAGCTCGAAAGCAGTACATACACACACACACACGCGCGCGCGCGCGCGCGCACACCATACCAATAACACACTTCCATCCACTAACACTGAGGAATCGCGTTAGACAGGAACCGTGGAGCCACAAAGCCCCCAAACCCCCCAAAAGATGGGCAAGTGAAAACCCCGCTCCCTGGGGAATCCCATCACACAGCCGCGGGAATCGTGCGCTTTCGGGCAAGTTGAAACAAGGAATTAGATCGCGCGCTGCGGGGTGGGGTGCTGGATCGGGGACGCACCCGGCAGGTTGGAGCCTTGCTCTGCTGCAAGTTCCTCACCTTGTTCCTCTGTGGCCTTGTCACCCGGTGCCTCGGATCCCGGCGTCTCATCCCCGCTCCGTTCCTCCGGCCCGTCTTCCTCCCCCTTGCGGGTCTCATGCTCTTCACCACCGTTTACCCCACCTGACCCGGCCGTGGCCTCCGCCGGTGTGTCGGAGGATTCGGGTTCGGCCTCCATGGCTGACGCCTCCGGGGGCTCCGGAGGAGGCTGCGCGGCCTGGCCCAAAGCTTGAGCAGGAGGTGGCTCCTCGTCTTCGTCCTCAAGCAGCGCCTCCTCGTCCTCCTCCTCGTCCTCCTCCTCCTCGTCGTCCTCCTCGTCCCCGCCCGGGCCTCCGCCCGACGCGGCCACAGGCCGAGGCTCCGCCTTGCAGGCCCCGCCGGGCCCGGAGCCGCCAACGCCGGCCTCGTCCTCCAGCATCTCAGCATCCAGCGCCTCCTGAAGCCGCTGCGCCAGATCCATCTTGAGGCCGCGCGAATCCAGGCCCCGCCGCTGCAGCTCCGACCGCAGCTCGGTCACTTTCAGCCGCTTCACCTCCATCGCCGCCGCCGCCTCCTCCGCCTCCCGCCGCCTCCTCCCCTGCGAACTGTCGACCGAGCCCGACCGCGCAGGCGCCGCCGCCGCCCGCCTCCGCCTCCCGCGCCAGTACTGAGCCCGCGCTAGTAAGCGGACGCCGGCAGCGGCAGGGGCCGCGCTCTTCCCGCGGCGTGTTTGTGTAGCCTTCTTCTGCCCTGCCCCTTTCGGCTCACGGAGCCCAAAACAAGGCGGCGAGGAGCAGCCTCCAGGGAACTCGACTCTCGACCGCGGGCGAGTGCGCGCCGAGAACGACGGAGTTCCCTCACTTCTGCTCCCTCCCCTCACAGATCCGGGCCAATCAGCGGAGGCGTCCTAACTGCGCAGCCGCAAGGGGGCCTGCGCCGAAAAGGCTGGCTGCGGCTCAAGTGCCTCGCAGCCCGGAAGCGGGAGTGCGCCTCTCTTTCCGTACTTCAGTTGGAGGCTCTGCGCAGTCGCACCAGAGCCCCGCCCACCCTGTCAATACTCTTACTTCCTGATCGCTCCCAATTGCCGAGGCATCCTAGGTCAAGCTTGATGTCCTCGCCTCCTTATTCCTTGACCGCCTCTTCTGAGAGTGATAAACGAAGACAAGCCGGAGGGCTGGCGGGTGCACAGCAGTTGTTTTCGTGGCTCGTAGGCAAAGGGCTTTCCAGTACCAAGGAAGAACGAGCAAAGCCCGGGCCTCTTTCTCTGGGCTTAAACTTCTACCCAGCAACAGACGCGCCAACCCCGCCTTCTGCCTCTCTGATTGGCCATCTTGAATCGTAGTCTGTTGCTCTGATTGGTCGTCTGATATCGTGCGGCTTTTTTTCCTATTGGAGAAGTAGCCGGGAATTTTTTTTTTCCGGGTTGGTCCGCTGGGGAGGCGGGGTCGTTTCTGCGGGATTACTTTTCTGGACTCATTTCTGATTGGGTGATGTGACGCAATGCGCGCGCCCCGTTAGATGCCAAACTGCTAGCAGGCCGGGTCTTTTCCTGTCCTAGCGCCGGCCCTTAAACTGAATCGCTGGAGACTTCCGGGCTTGGGCCATTGCGGTAGTGCGGTTGTAGGACTTGCCAGTGCACACGGCCTCTTCTGCCTCGCCAGCGGAACAGGGGCTCAGGCCTCATTCACTTCGCTCCTTCAGTTAACAGCAGAGACATCGACAAATGCTTGTTGAATAAAGAGAAATAAAGAGCTTGGGAAGGAGCGAAACCTTTTTGACCTGTTTCAGTTGTTCCCGCCTACTCCATCTTCTTCCAGGTCAGGGGGTGTGCCTCAGAGAAAGAAGGAAAAGAATTTTGCGGGCTGTCACACACTTCGGATGTTTAGCTGGGCCTTTGAATCTTCCTAGAGTCTATACTCACGCCAGGATCTCTTCTTTTGGAAATCATCATTTGGCCTATGGCTTCACTACCTCCACCTTACTCATTTTTTTGCGGAACTTGTGGAAACTGAAAAGGGGGTCAATTGGACTGTAGTCCTATAAAACATCAAAGCTCAAATCCTCCCGAAGGAGAGTTATTTTCTGCTCCTTTGTAGTAGACTTCCCAAAGCAATAATTTTGATCCCAACACCACAGCCTCAGTTGATCCTTCATTTAACAATTCTAACAGTCATGGAGAAGCGCCTGCAGGAGGCTCAGCTATTCAAGGAGGAAGGGAACCAACGCTACCGGGAAGGGAAGTACCGAGATGCTGTGAGTAGGTACCACCGAGCTCTTCTTCAGCTGCGGGGCTTGGATCCAAGTCTGCCTTCCCCGATACCCAGTCTAGGACCTGAGGGCCCAGCTCTCACGCCGGAGCAAGAAAACATACTGCACACCACTCAGACGGACTGCTATAACAACCTAGCTGGTAAGAGCAGGGCTGGAGGGTGGGTAGAACATCAAGACTTGACCATCCAGCAAAGCAGAGGCTGCGCACGCCTTTAATCTCAGTATTCGGGAGGCAGAGGCAGGTGGATCACTGAGTTTGAGGCCAGAGTGGTCTACAGACTGAGTTCCAGGATAGGCAGGGCTACACAGAGAAACCCTGTCTCAAAAAACAAAGCTAAACAAACAAAAAAGAGACTATCAAACCCTGTGAACACTGAAAAAAATACATTCTTCTTCGCTGTCATCTGGTTATTCAGCATGAATTGGAACCTGTTTCCAATCAGTAGAGAACTCTTAAGCAGGCAGGATTTTTACAAACTCTCCAGATGTTTGTAAAAATAGAACCTCTTAGGCCCTAACTCCAGAATCTTTGATCTAGTAGATTTGGGTGGGACCGCCAATTGATTTATCTGGAGGAATGTTGCTAACTTTAGAATATTTTGCCTACTGTAGAGAAAAAGTGCTTTTGTCTAAAGGAAATTTAACATCTGGGAAACACGTTACTGGCTCTAGATAGTGTAGATCAATTGTGCTTGATAGTATATTTTTTGTAGAAATCAAGGACATTGGATAATTAGTATTTTCCATTTCCCTATGTCTTTGTATGAAGATAGAACAGTTCTGCTAGGAATAACCTTAATTGATAAGAGACCTTTTAGTCTTTTCTATGATAGACAAAATCAAGCTTAGAACTAATCAACTTAATTTATAGCAGAGTAAGAAATTCTAACAATGTAAACTGAGGCTATGTATTTTATCAGGAGCTGTTATGTTCCCTATTGGTTGCTTTTTTAAAATTGTTTTGATTTTTCTTGAGTCTCAGTATGTAGCCCAGCCTGGCCTGAAACTCACTTTGTAGACCAAACTGGCTCCAAACTCCTGGCAGTCTTTATGCCTCTGGCTCCCAAGTGCTAAGATTATAGGTGTCAGCTTATTTATTATCTGGCTACTTATTTTAAAAATATCTTTGTGGACGGGTGGTGGTGGTGCACACCTGTCATTCCAGCACTCAGGAGGCAGAGGCAGGAGGATCTCTGTGAGTTCAAGGCTACAGAGCAAGTTCCAGGACAGGCTCCAAAGCTACACAGAGAAATCCTGTCTCGAAAAACCAAATGTGTGTGTGTGTGTGTGTGTGTGTGTGTGTGTGTGTGTAAACATCTTTGTCATCTCTGTGAGTTTAAGGCCAGACCAACCAGAGCTTCATAGAGACCCTATCTCAAGCAAACAAACGAACAAATACACATACATATACACACACACATAGATATATAAAAATAAAGCACTCTTAGATGTATACATACATATACATATGTATATAAATAAAGCACTCTTAGATGTATAAACTTAAATATGTATACACGCACATATATTGCATGCACACATACAAGCAGTGTTGGAGTGGAGCTGTGCAACTCAGGGCCTTGCACATGCTAACCAAAAACTGTGCCACTAATCTACAATATCAGCACTAAAAATTTTTGAAATTACAATATTCCTTAGTTATGATAAGAAGCTAAGGGTATTTTTTTCCCAGTGTGTCCAGCAATAATTTTGGAACTCAAATAATAGTAATTATGGTGGTGTTTTGTTTCTTTTTGCAACAATGTCTGTGCAGCTCTGGATAGCTTAGCTGACTTGAACTTGCCTGCCTCTGCCTCTACAGTGCTGGAACTAAAGGCATTCATAGCCCATTCCCTAACAGTAGCTGTTTCAACTTAATTCTGATCAACAGTTATTAAATGCTGAGGATTAGCAGTGTAACACGACAGATAACAATCCCTATATTCATGAAACAAAGGAAATAACATGGTATATCAGACAGTAAGTACTGCAGAGGAGACTAAGTGAGAATGCGTGGTGCTTTATACCTGTAATCCCCGCACTGGGGAGGTCCAAGTAGAAGAGTGACTTCAAGTCTGAAGTCCAGGCTAGCCTGGGATGTATGCTAAGACCCTGTCTCAAACAAGTAAGAATAAACTGGAAAATGGAAGTAGATAGAGTCCTGAGATGTTCAATTTAAGAAAGGATGGCTCTATAGGATTCATAGATGTGACATGATCTATGTTAAGGGTCATAATTCTTCCAGATTAGTCTAAGGAAACTAGAACTAATCTAGCAACAAATGGATTTAAAATTATACCCGGCAAACAGTCTTAATTCCCAGAGCTTAAATTCTTATTGCAGGATAATGGCATTATTTAATCATTGCTCGATCTCAGTTGCTACCCCTGTCAAGATCAGTCAGGCAGTATATCCTAGTGTACTTTCGCTAAGCTGCTAAAATCCTAGCTCATAGCTGGGGCCCAAAGGTATAGTTGGACAATAGGATTTGTGCTTTATATCTTAGCTTGTATCACTTACTAAGCTGTTAAACTCAGACCCTCTCTAAGCTCAAAAATCTCCGCCTTCTAAAGTCTAAAATTTCCTCTGTTTTGTGGGTTGTTGGTGGGTCTCCTACCTAACCAAGCCCATCCCCTAATGGCCAGTATTACAGAAAGGTATTTCTTTTGAAATCGGTTTCTATATATCCCCCATCAAACTGGGGGGTATTATTTAGACTAAACAGGGCTAGAAAAATGACCCAATAGTTAAGAACACTGGCTACTCCAGCAGAGGATTGGAGCTTAATTCCCAGCACCCATATGGTGATTTACAACCATTTCTAAATCTAGTCCCAAGGGATACAACACCCCCTTTCTCACCTCCACAGGCACCAGGCACACATATGGTTTACATACATAAATACAGACAAAACACTCATACACATAAGAACATATATCTTATAAAAATAATCATCAAGATACCGTCCTTGTTCTTCTTAGTCCTTAGTTTAATGTTTGAACATAGTTAGTGATAGGTATATAGTTATCAGTTAAAGTATTGAAGCTAAAATGCTGGATTAATTGACCTGTGGAGAATACCTTGTGAAAAGCCTGCTTGGTGTGGGGGTGTTGTAGCAGGGATGCAAATATAGTCCAAGCTTGTTATTGACTTCATTATACCTGAATCAACCATCTGAGCATGATTTAACTTTAATATATTTATTCCAATAGCTGTGAAATAGGGTGTATCTTTCCCTTTCTTTTTTTAACTTAGAAAATATTTGTTTGGTTTTTGGGAGGCAGGGTTTCAAGACAGGTTTTCTCTTTATAGCCCTGGCTGTCCTGGAACTCACTCTGTAGACCAGGCTGGCCACAAACTCAGATATTCACCTGCTCCTGCCTCCTTAAAGGTGTGTGCCACCACACCCAACTATTTATTTTTAATTATGTGTATGTGTTTATGTGGGTATGTGTACATGTCAAAGCAGATGCCTTTGATGTCCAAAAGAAAGCATCAAATTTGCTGGAGTTTTAGTTGCAGTTGGTTGTGAACCATCTAGTGTGGGTGCTTGAAACCAAACTTGGGTCCTCTGCAAGAGCAATATGTGCTCTTAACCACTGAACCATCACTCCACCTCTGTTGACAGTCGTTTCTGTCCCACTAGGTCCTGCAGCCGTTCAGTCCCAAAGAAACACACAGAAGTCTACATTAATTATAAACTGGCTGACCTAATAGCTCAGGCTTTATTAACTAAGACTCACATCTTAAATTAGCCCATAATTCTTGTCTGTGCTAGTCACGTGGCTTGGTACCTTTTATCAGTGAGGCAATCTCACCTTGCTTCCTCTTGGTCTGGGTGATGACTGCAGACCGAACCTTTCCTCTACCCAGAATTCTCCTGTTCTGGATGCCTCGCCTATACTTCCTGCCTGGCTACTGGCCAATCACTATTTTATTGAACCAATACAACTAACAAATCTTTACAGGGTACAAGATCATTGTCCCACAACATACCTCCTTTACATTTATTTTTGGTGGTATTGAGACTGAACTCAAGAGTCTCAAGTATGCCAGGCAATCAATCAGTCTGCTAAGCTAAAACCCTTCTTTAAGGCAGAACACTGTCTTGAACATTGCTTCCTAACCAAGATTTATTCTGGATTCCGTTAATCAGCCAAGAAAATAGTGTATTAATACTATATGATGTTGTTGGAAATGAGGTTGGCATGGTGGCACAGAACTTTAATCCCAGTACTGGAAGCCCGAGGTAGGAAGAACAATAGGAGTTTGGGGCCATACTGGAGTTTCAGGACTGCCTGAGCTACAAAGTGAGAACCTGACAGTCTCAGTCAGTACTACTGCTGTGTAGAGACAACATGACCACTCTTATAAAGGAAAGCATTTTATTGGGGGCTTGCTTACAGTTTCAGAGGTCTAAGTCCATTGTCGTCATGGTGGGGAGCATTGCGAAATGCAGCAGACATAGTGTTGGGAAGTAGCTGAGGGTTCAACTTCTGGATTGGAAGGCAGCAGGAAGAGCGAGAACCACTGGGCCTAATGTAGGTTTTTGAAACCTCAAACCCCACCCCCAGTGACACACTTCCTCCAATAAAGCCACTCCTCCTAATCCTTTCAAATAGTGACACTCCCTAATGATTTAAACACATGAGCCTGTGTAGACTATTCTTACTCAAACCACCACACTGACTCAACAAAACCAAACTAAACGTTGGGTGTGTAGATACACGCCTGTAATTCTACTGATTGGGTATGTGGAAACAAGATCATCATTTTCCAATATATAGAGGATTCAGAGCCAGCTGCAGCTATATGAGATCCCCTACCTCAGAACACTGTGAAATAAAAAACAAAAGATGACAGGACTTGGTTCAGATTTCATGCTCATTTCACTTACAAGCTCTGAGATCTTGGGCAAGTTGCTTATCTGAGCCTGGATTTTTTTTTCATCCATTAAATGGAGACTAACACTGATTGTGGACTGTGGGTGAAAAGATAGAATAGCTTGTTCTTTCCTCACATAATGGCAAGCATTAACAATGCTGCAGTATAAGACCTGATGAGACCAAGAAGTTAGGACACAGCACTAGGTAGAAGAGATACAATGATGAGTTCCATATGATCCCCAGCACCAAAGAGAGGGGAGGAAAAGGGGAGGGTAGACTGTGAGAGAGGGTCTTATGTAGTAGCCTATACTGGTCTTAAATTCCCCATGTGGCCAAGTGTTAGTCACTGTTCTATTGCTGTGAAAAGACATCACAATCAAGGTAGTTCTTAAAAAGAAAAGCATTTAATTGGAGGCTTACTTACAGTTTTAGAGGCTTAGTCCATTATCATCATGGCAGGGAGCATGGTGGCCTGCATGGCATTGGAGCAGTAGCTAAAAGCTACATTCTGATCTACAGGCTGCAGGAAAAGTGAGAACTGGGCCTAGCATGGGTTTTTGAAACCTCAAAACCCACCCCCTATAGCAACACACTTTCTCCAACAAGGCCACACCCTCCTACTCCTTCTCAAATAGTGCTACTCTCTGATGACCGTTGGTAGTCAAACCACCACACTGAAGATGACCTTAGAGTCCTAATCCCTAATTCCTAGAATCTCTACTTCTCAAGTGCTGGGATTACAGATGTGTACACCATGCCATGCTTGAGAGAGTTTTGAATACAAAATTTAAAGTATGGAGACTGGAAAGATGACTTCCCAGTTAAAAGTGCTTACTCCTCTTACAGACAACTTGGGTTTGGTTCAGCACCCATGTCACAGCTCACAGTCATCTGTAACTCCAGTTCCAGGGCATCTGATGCCTCTGTGACCACCTCGGGCTCCTGCATGCATATAATACATATATAAACTTGATATATTTATTGTGTGTGCATGTGTGCTCAAACATGACACTGGACACATGTTGGGAACAGCAGAGGAAAACTTGTGGGAGTCAGTTCTCTTCTTCCCAAGAATCAAACACATGTCATCAAGCTTGCTGGCAAGAGCCTTTACCCACTAAGCCAGCTTGTCAGTCAAAACTTTTATATCTCCAGTTCCTAGATGAGGGTATGGGTATGGGAGACACTTTAGAATTAGTTGAATAAATGAATATTGGGAAATGCCTTGAGTTGGCTAGTGGAATCTCCTATAAGCCTACCTTCTCTCCTTTTAACTTGATCCATTAGCCTGTCTCCTCCAGATGGAGCCAGTGAACTATGAACGAGTGAGGGAATACAGTCAGAAAGTCCTAGAACGACAACCTGATAATGCCAAGGCCTTGTATCGGGCTGGAGTAGCCTTCTTCCATCTGCAGGACTATGACCAGGCTCGGCACTACCTGCTGGCTGCTGTCAATAAGCAACCTAAAGGTGAGTGAGAGGAACATTAAGGTGGTGAGCATATATAAAATTGTTCTGTTGTTAGTATAAAGAAATGATCAGTGTTTAAGGAGATGACAGAACTAATTGCTGTGCTCTAACATTACACACTGTATATGTCATGTATTGAATTATATCCAGTATTCCTGTTAATATATACAGCTATTACAAATAAACAGAAGGGGCCGGGCGGTGGTGGCGCACGCCTTTAATCCCAACACTCAGGAGGCAGAGGCAGGCGGATCTCTGTGAGTTCGAGACCAGCCTGGTCTACAAGAGCTAGTTCCAGGACAGGCTCCAAAACCACAGAGA
>NC_022015.1:42888353-42888883 GCF_000317375.1 Microtus ochrogaster | reverse complement strand
GTCTCAAAAAAAGAAAAAAGAGCTGGCAGTGATGGCGCACACCTTTAATCCCAGTACTCGGGAGGCAGAGGCAGGCGGATCTTTGTGAGTTTGAGACTAGCCTGGTCTACAAGAGCTAGTTTCAGGACAGGCTCCAAAGCTACAGAGAAACCCTGTTTTGAAAAACCAAAATAAATAAATAAATGAAAAAAGAAAAGAAAAAGAAGAGGTGGGAATGAATATATATAGCTTAGTTGACTTGGTAGGTAGGCATGCACAAAGCTCCAGGTTCAATCCCCAGCATTGCATCAAAGCATACATAGTGTTGTACAGGCCTGTAATCCCAGCACTTAGGAGGTAGAAGCTAGAGGATCAGAGTTCAAGGTTAGTGAGTCTGAAGATGATCTGGGCTACACGAGATCCTGTCCCAAAGCAAAACTGTTTCATGATCCACCTGCCACTGCCTCCCGAGTGCTGGCATTAAAGGTTGTGCTGCCACCACCTGGCTTCACTTTTTTTTTTTTTTTTTTTTTTTCAAGACAGGGTTTCTC
>NC_022015.1:42886197-42886847 GCF_000317375.1 Microtus ochrogaster | reverse complement strand
TTGTGAGCCACCATGTGGTTGCTGGGAATTGAACTCAGGACCTCTGGAAGAGCAGCCAGTGCTCTTAACCTCTGAGCCATCTCTCCAGCCCTTCTGTGGCGTTTTTGATTTTGTTTTTAACTTACTTTGTGTGTTGGGGTGGATGTTTGCAAGCTACAGCACATGTGGAGTCCAGAGGGCAGCCTGTAGAAGCTGCTTCTCTCCTTCCACCATGTGGGTGGCCTGCAGCTGCATCCTTAGTGCCAGCCACTGTGAGGAATGCTAGGATTATAGTTTCTTACTACCTCATCTGCAATACTCTGTCCTTGTTTCTACAGGAACGGAACTATTAGTTCTGTCTGCATCCTTAGGAATATTTAAAGCCCCACTACCTTTTAAAGAGTATGTTAGTGAATCTCAGTGAATGAACTTGATCATTGTCAGTTGGCCTGCTCTCCAGATAGGAGCTGGCCTTCAATTTAGCTATTGCCTTATCTTTTAGCTCAGCTAACTCCAGGTGTGACCTAGAAAAAGAAACCACTGACTGGGAAAATTTCAGATTTGGCACTTTCAGGACAGAAAGGAAACTGTGAAGCAGATGGCAGGTTCATTTCTGTGTTGGTTGGTTTAACACTGAATATTATTTTTGTTGTTGTTGTTGTTGTTTTTTT
>NC_022015.1:42883995-42884509 GCF_000317375.1 Microtus ochrogaster | reverse complement strand
AGTAACAGAAGTTATTATTCCATGGAGTAATTGTGATACATTCAGATTCAGATTTTGTAGAACTAGAGTAACTGGGAGTGTTACCAGTGCTCTCTGGTCCACTGGGTCATTGTGGTGTCTGTAATTGCCTTTTTTCTTTGTTGTCTCTGAAGATGCCAATGTCCGGCGATACCTCCAGTTGACACAATCAGAACTCAGCAGCTACCACAGGAAAGAGAAGCAGCTATATCTGGGCATGTTTGGTTAATGAAGAAAAAAGATGCTTCTCTACTTAAGCTCAAGTGGACCACTAAAGACCCGTCAAGAGAGACCTGAACCTCAGCAAGAGAAATTCACCCTTTACCTCTGACCCAGGTGGATTTCTATTTTCCTGTTCTGCACAAGCTCTTTGCTACTTAGGCCGTCTGCATCCCTTATTGTCTATCCCTCAATGTGGCTGGCAATCCATATTATTTGCCTTGAGAAATGGACTAGAAAGCATTCATCCACTGTGGATGCAATCAACTATATTTGG
>NC_022015.1:42882098-42883810 GCF_000317375.1 Microtus ochrogaster | reverse complement strand
CCACCACCGCCTGGCAATCAACTATATTTGTGATGTAGATAAAATGAGATGGTATTAGATGTATTCAGATACAGAGGAGGAGGCCAGTAAAGGATAAAATAGTAAGGACAGGCAGAAAGGAATCTTTTACTGTTTCCTCAGATGCCTTTGTTTTTCCCAGTGGGAAATATATATAATTTGTGAAACTAGATAAATATAAATTGAGCCCAAGTATATGTACATTTACATTAAAGATTTGAAATTAATCATTTTGGGGCTAGGATGTAGCTCAGTGGTAGAATGCTTGCCTGGCATGTACAAGGTCCTGGGTTTGATTCCCCAGTGTTGCAAAAATAAACTAAACAACAACAAAATCCAACTTTTATTCAAATTAATCTCTCTTTTGTTTGTTTGTTGTCAAGATAGGGTTTCTCTGTGTAGCCTTGGCTATCCTGGAACTATCTCTGTGGACCAGGCTGGACCCAAACTCACAAAACCCGCCTGCCTCTGCCTCGCGAGTGCTGGAATTAAAGGTGTGCACGACTGCCTGGCTCTTTAATTTTTTTTCTCCCAGTAATTTCTAGTCCTTGATATTGCTTATATTCAGATCATTAACATAGTATAACTTATTTATTTGTCTTTATTCTGTTTTAAAGCTTCTGAAGTAAATGCTTGGAATACATGAAACCCTGTTTTTTAAAAACAATGTTTCTGGGAGTCAAGCACGTAAATAGTTAAGTATCTAATAACTCTCTGTCCTCCTGCCGAAAAGGAACCCACGTGCTAGTGAGCTTTTTATGGGTCTGTATGTATGTGTGGGACTGGAGTTTGAACCTATCTTGCACATGCTAGGCAAGCACCCTATCATTGAGCTACATTGTCAGCCTCAAAGTGGTTTTTGTTTCTGTTTGTATTTTGGACAAGGTTTCTCTGTGTAGCCCTGCCTGTCCGTGTTTTAATTTTAATAGGTGCGTTTCTAAAGTGTGTCCATTTTTCTCAGAAGCATTACAGTGTCTTCTTGAAAGAATATCATAATAAAGCATGACAGAACCCAAGTCTCCTCTTCATCTGTCGCTCTTATTTTGTAAGAGCTCAGGACCTCTCAGAGAAAAGAAACCACAAGGAAAGACGGTTATTGCTTAGTCTTGGAATTTTGATAGGACCTGAGAAGCTGCTGTGCTCGTGGGTGCAGGGTGCAGATCTAGAGCAGTCCTGCCTCTGTGGCATCCATCAGCCAATGGCTGCTCTGTCATTCTGTTTGCTCTGTGGATTGCGTCTATATCATGGGTTCCAATTAGTAGCTAAGACCATGTATAGGTCTCTACCATTAAAAGTGGAGATAATAAGCATGTGGTATTCATTAGCCATCATGTAATCATTAAACAAATATGATTCTTGGGGTGGGGTCAGTCTACTTTATTAATAACACCCCAAACTCTCCCAATGTGCTACTCTTCTTTGTTCCTCCCTATAGTTTAAATAATACATGCATCAAAGTACAGCAAAAGGCTTACTACCAAATAATCTAAAAAATCCAAGGCAAGAACTAAGTAAAGTAGGGGGCTGGAGAGATGGCTCAGAGGCTAAGAGCACTGGCTGCTCTTCCAGAGGTCCTAAGTTCAATTCCCAGCAACCACATGGTGGCTCACAGCCATCTGTAATGAGACCTGGTGCGTTCCTTGCCAGCAGTACATTGTATGCTTAATAAATAAATAAATCTTAAAAAAAAAATT
>NC_022015.1:42880802-42881923 GCF_000317375.1 Microtus ochrogaster | reverse complement strand
AACTAAGTAACGTAGAATATTTTCTTTATTTAAACTTCTTAAACTGTTAAACCTAGCATTTGCCTGTCATCTCAGCACTCAGGCTGAGGCAGGAGGATTGCTATGAGGCTATATACTGAATATCAGACTAGATTGGGTTCCCTAACAAGATCATGTCTTTTTGTTTTGTTTTGTTTTTTGAGACAGGGTTTCTCTGTGGCTGTGGAGCCTGTCCTGGAACTAGCTCTTGTAGACCAGGGTGGCCTCAAACTCACAGAGATCCACCTGCCTCTGCCTCCTAAGTGCTGGGATTAAAGGTATGTGCCACCACAGCCTGGCCAAGATTATGTCTTAAAAACTCAAAATAGACGGAAAAAATTCCTATATTGGTTTGGCAAAATTTTGTCATAGCGAATCCTGTCACATTTGGTTGGCCAGAGGGCCTTATCTTTGAAGTTTTCTCTGAGTAAATTTCCATGTAAAAATCTTAACACTACCCCTCAATTATAAATATCCACTTATCTTTTTGGAGTCAGTTAGGTCCAATCTGTGTCTAAAAGTTAATTTTAAAATCTTTATCATCTTGCATGTTTCACTTTTTGTTTCGTTTTTCAAGACAGGGTTTCTCTACACAGTGCTGACTATCCTAGAACTCACTCTGTAGACCAGGCTGCCCTTGAACTCCCAGAGATCCACCCGCCTCTGTCCCCAAGTGCTTTAATCCTGGCACACGCTTCACTCCTTTGGAGCTGGTTTTACTTCTTGGTTGTTCTGTAAAAATTAGATATTCAAGAAAGCTGTCTACTACATTTTGAGCAAAAATAAAACTGATATTCACAAATACATCTTAGAAATTTATTTTGCTGATCATTTTCTTAGCCTTCTAAGAGGTGATACTAACATGGTAGTCAGACGTATATGGCAGTTAACAGAGACTTTAAGAAACAGAACATAAGCAGAGGAAGGTAGCCTGACACAGGTCTGCCAAGCCTACATCTTGGTCAGCCACAGTGAATCCCTAAATATCTGTTCAGAAATTTGTGAGAGGAGCCGGGCGGTGGTGGCGCACGCCTTTAATCCCAGCACTCGGGAGGCAGAGGCAGGCGGATCTCTGTGAGTTCAAGACCAGCCTGGTCTACAGA
>NC_022015.1:42873015-42879827 GCF_000317375.1 Microtus ochrogaster | reverse complement strand
AAAATCCACCCTTTTGAAGGGAACTGGTTCTCACAGGCTTTGATGTTTACAGTAGGAAAGACTGGAAAAGGTGCTACACTCATCTAGAATGGCTTTTACTATTTTTATTCATATTTTGCCCTTTCTTGGAGAAATTAAGGCAATAATACATTAGCATAAATAAAATTGGAACACAGACAGTTATTCTAATATAAGGAATGTTAGCTGAACCTTGTAGTGATATTTCATTTGTATTTTAATAAATAAAGCTTGCCTGAAGATCAGAGAGTAAAACAGCCCCACTGGTCAGCCTTACAGATGAGGCAGTGGTGATACATACCTTTAATCCCAGTAGCCACACTAGTTTGCCAAACCGGCGGTAATAGTGCACGCCTTTAATCCCAGCCCTAGAGAGGAATAAGGTGGGAGGAGAGAGCTCTCAGACACAGTCCCATTCTGAGATTCCTAGAGGCAGGATCGCCATTTCAGACTGAGGTAGAGCTAAGAGTCAGTGGCTGGCTGTTTTGCTTTTCTGACCTTCAGGTTGAACCCCAATTTCTGTCTCTGGGTTTTTGTTAGTCCTGCTACAGGACCTGGTTGTACATCTAGTACTTGATAAGGCTAAGGCGGAAGATCTAGAATTTCAGGCTAGCCTGTTGTACATAGCAAGACCCCGTCTCAAAAGACCAAAGAGCTAGGCAAAGTGGTATATGCGTAAAACATCAGACCTTTGGGTTAGAGGCACGGGTACCTAGAAGGAGGGCAAGGCCATCCTCAGCTACTTAGCAAGTTCAGGGCCAGACAGGGCTATAAGAGACCCTGTCTCCAAAACTGGAAGGCAGGAAGAAAGGAATGGAGGAAGGATCCAAAGAGGGAGGAAAAGGAGTGTGACATGTATACAAGTTCTTCATTGTGGGGAAGATGGGGTCTTGCTTTTTCTCTCACATTAGCTTCCTCCAACTGCTGAGTAGCTAGGACTATAGGAAGCTGCCATTGTAGTTGTACTCAGCTTTAGAATTTTCTCAGCAACAAAACAAAAAAATCAACTCTTGCTTCCCATGATGCCTCACCAAGGGAGCTTCCTTTGGCCAAATCTTCACTGTTAGCTCAGTCTCCTATCTCAAAACCAGCAGTCGCTTAGTTGGAACAACTTACAGCCCTGCGTGTGACCCCAGAGGAGGCTAAAGAAGTCAAGAAAGCCTGCTTTTATCTTGGCCTTTTTTCAGTTTTGCTTCCTGTTTGATTTGCACTTAGGTCCTTGTGTGCCAGGAGAGGGTGTTTGTAGGGCACCTGGCTAGTTTACTCCACAGCTCCACTCTCCACAGCCTGGAAAGTTACTTCATTTACATTGTGAGCTTTCCCCACATCCTATCTCAACACTTTAAACTCTCATTTTTTACTACCTCTAGTGCCAGTAACTCCCTATATAACTTTAGTGAGTGCTTTAAGCTTTTTAGACAGCTGTTGTTCCAATTTTACTTCTTTTCGGAGTGCTAGGGATCAGATCCCAAGGTCTCAGGCTATGGAAACCATCAGTCCCCACAATTTTACTTCTTTTCGGAGTGCTAGGGATCAGATCCCAAGGTCTCAGGCTATGGAAACCATCAGTCCCCACAATTTTACTTCTTTTCGGAGTGCTAGGGATCAGATCCCAAGGTCTCAGGCTATGGAAACCATCAGTCCCCACAATTTTACTTCTTTTCGGAGTGCTAGGGATCAGATCCCAAGGGTCTCAGGCTAGGTAAACCATCAGTCCCCAGCCCCACATTTGGAAGTAAGGGTCCAAGCTTAGAGGACTACAAAATCCTCATGGGGTTTCCTGCCTTAGCTTTCCCAAGCAGCTGTCATTTCAATATTCCCTCAGGTTCTCAGCCCCCCCCGTAAACAGCCCTCTCCATAGGCACACGGTTTTCTCTCACCAGTTTCTCATCTTCAGAGACCTCAATTCAAATTCACAAAAAGGCAGAAATTTCAAGTTTATCAATACATCTATTGTCAAAACACACAACCAAAGATCTTTCTAGGTCCAATGCAGAGGACACAGGTAAGGGAACAAAGTTAGACACTCAAAAGAATAAGAAAACAACTTCTGGAGTTGGAGGATGGATCACCTGCTGTTCTTCAAGAGGACCCAGGTTCAATCCCCAGCACCCACATGCGGTTCACAACCGTCCATCACGCTAGTTCCAGAGGATCTGATGCCCCTCTTGTAGCCTCGGCAGATAACAGCCATGCATATGTGGCACAAAGACATACATGTAGCCAAAAGCCCGTACACATAAAATACATTTTGTTTTGTTTTTTGAAACAGGGTTTCTCTGTGTAGCCCTGGCTGTCCTGGAACTCAGAGAACTGCCTCTGCTTCCCAGTCTTGGGATTAAAGGCATAAGCTACCACCTCATGGCAAATAAATAAATCTTCAAATAAAGAAAGAAAAAACCAGGGGGAGGGGGATGGAAATGGGAGGAGGTGGAAATTTTTAAGTAAAAATAAAAAAAATAAAATAAAAAAAGAAAGAAAAACCTTCTAGTTGTTGGCTAACTATTTGCCTTGAACATTATTTTGAAAATGTATGGTTTTATCATGAATTTTATCTGGAGTCACAAGCCAAGTTCAAATCCTAGCTTTCAGAAACCCTGTCTCGAAAAACCAAAAAAAAAACCAAAAAAAAAAAAAAAAATCCTAGCTTTCTCATTAACCAGCTCAATGACCCTGAACAAATGAGCCCTAAGTCTCAAGTTTCTTTGCATCTGAAGTGGAATAGCCTAAAGAGTTGTCAGGGATTAAAAATGAGTGTATGAAGTACCCAATACAGCCCAGAACACAAGTTCAACTGTAGTAAAGCGTGTGAGATTCCCTATTTGTACTCTTTCCCTGTTAAGTCAATGCTGCCCTCTGCGTTTCACTTTTCGCCTCATAAGCAGTCACATGCTTACCCAATGCAGTTGTCAAATAAAAGACCTAGAGGGCAGACATGAACCCATCGGACTTGTGGAAGGAACCAGCCAACACCAGTTCAAAGGCATAATTTCACGGCTAGTTTTATGTTCCAGAATGTGGGATGAGACGCACCTCAGGAAAATCCCCAGTGCCTTGGAGTGTTGTGGCTGACCTGCTTTGCCCCATGTCCTACTTATCTGGCTTGACAAAGAGATGGGTAGACACCTTCAGCTTGAGAAGAACCTTCATTCTGCCACCCTGTAGTAATGATGGGATGCCTCCAACTTCCTCTGTAGCCATCTAGCAGTAGTAAGCGCAGGCCTGGCATCAGTTCATGCTTCCCAGATGTTAATTTTTGGGACCAAGTACAAAATCTTTGGGTGCTACTCCACCACCACTGCTCTGTCTCTCTGTTGTCTGGGAGCCAGAGAGGGGATGCGCCCCAAGATTGGAGCTGGCCTCCGGGTCTGGTTTGCTGCGTTTGGCCAGGTCCTCATTATGAGCCTTGCGGATGTGGCGGTAGAGATCTCCTGACTGTGTGTAGCTGCGTAGGCAATAGCGGCATTCATAGGGTCGCTCTCGTGTATGCACTGTGGCATGTCTCCGTAATGTATAAGAACATGAGAAGGTCTTTCCACATGTCTTACAGGTGGGAACATCCTCTGTAAAACCCCCAAAGCTCCCTGGAGCTACTTCATACTCAGAAGGAGGGTAGAGTGGCTCATGCAGGGCTGGTGGTGCAGGCAGGGGTGAGGTCACCAGTCCCCGATGATACTGCCCAGGACCAGGCAGCAGATGGTATGGAAGATGAGATTCTGGAGGCAGGAAGTGGTCACCTGGCCCCACCTCCTCTAGTCCTGTTGCCCCTGGCTCCTCAAAAGTGTCTGGCTGTGAAGACTGTCCCCCATACATTGCACCTCCAGATGTGAACAGCCCTTCAGGTCCCTGAGGCTGTTCCTCGGACAAGTCAGTCTCCTCATCAGAGATGACAATAGCTTCTACTTTCACCTGCACCAGTTCAGCTTCAACTGGGGCTGGAGCCTGGGACAGAACTGGGGCTGGAGCTGGGGGTGGGGCTGGAGCTGGAGTATAGAAGCCTTGCAATGGTCCTCCAGTATCCCTTGGTTCCACCACCCTCAGGCTCTCAGGAACCACATCTAGAGGAGTCAAGGGCTCCACGGAAACTGCTGGAAGGCCAGAAGAGAAGTAGTTTACAGGAATGGTCTCTGTAGAGCTACTGGGGCTGGCAAGAGAGACAGAGACATCAGCCACTTGTGGGGGAGGTGCCCGCAGATGTGGTGGGTCGACTTCCATGCTTGGTTGTGTAGTGTCAGCGCCACCGGACACTGGTGGCTCATCTGCAGAATGAGCAATAGGTAAGGGAGTGGCTGGACCCTTCCATTCCTCTTTGCTCCAGCGGGCTGATGGCTCAACAGATGCCAGTAAAGGCTGGGGGCCACGAGAACTGCCTGACAAAAACTCCATACTAGCAGGATTGCTTTCCTCTTCCTTCTTGGTACTGTCTGCCTCCGCCAGAGCCCGGGCTTGCAAGCGCTGTTTACACACCTTAACGATGTCATTCATGTGCAGGTAGCTAGCTGCAGCGAGCACATCTTCTAGAGGGGTATCTCCCCTAAGGGCCAGCTGGCCAGCATACATGAAGTCCAGAAGCAACCCAAAGGCTGGGGCCGTGACAATTTCATTGTCAATACACACCAGATCCCTCTTGTCCAATTCTCGCTCCTTGTAGAAAAGCTGAAAGAATGGGCTGCAGGAAGCCAGCACAGCCCGATGGGCCAGGAACTGGGTGCTACCAACCATCACAGTACAGTCACAAAGGAAACCCTGGGACCGTTGCTCCCGCAGGCTCTGAAGCAACTGCTGACTGTGTTCTGGGAACTCCATAGCACCCCAAGAAGGGGAAGGGTGCCCAAGAAAGTTCCCCAACAGTAGTTCCCTGCAAAAATAAGTCTGAGTTAGGTCAGGTAATTTCCACAGCAACCTCCACTTCAGCCCTTAACTAGGGCTTACCACCCAAGGCCTCTGGCAACACATCCCACACCCCCAACCACGTTTCAGTTAAATGCCTATCTTTCTCCCAGTCACACCCAAAGACCTGTTGGCTCCGCCCCCTAGACCTAACCTTAAGGATCGTCCCCGCCCCTATTCGAAAAAAAGCCCTGCCCCCGGAAGTCCCGCCCCTAACTAGCCTCTGCTTCCTCGGTCCCAGACGGTGCCTTCCAGTGACTCCTTCAACTAGGACTGTCTTTCGCGCCCAAGCTTTCCAGGGCGATGCCTTCACGCCCCGGTTCCGGAACTTCCTGCGCTCTTCCTCTCACATTCCAAGGATAAGGACTCCGAGCGTAGGAACTAGCAGAGAAAGATGAGCCCTCATCCACAACCTAGCAGCCACCAGGAAAGCTCCGCCCCTTCCCACCTTCGCTGTCCTAATTGGCTTCAGCTTGCCCTCTCCCATAGTGGATTGGCTCACCGTCCACTACCCCGCCCCTCGGTAACCGGCTTCTCCAAATGGGTAGTATCTGCCATCGTTCAGGCGTCAAGGCTCCCGATTGGTTGTTGCTCCCGTCCTAAACTTTTTCTTCCTCCTCCCGCCTTCTTTGCCCTAGACCCCTCAGGATTGGCTGAATTCCTTCACTTACCTGTTTTCCGTAGGGAGACTACGCGCCTGGATGGGGTATGAAGTTAGCATCTGCGCAGTGTGTCCGGGAGTAAATAGCGCGTTCCTGCGGCAGAGTTCGTAGGAGACACAGTGTGTAATGTGTAGGCTCTGCCGAAAACAGTAAGCCACACTTCTCAAAAGTGCAGTTCACTCTTGTGAACTTCTTCAAAAATTCCGGCATGCCCCACTTAGTTCCAGGCTCAGCGGTGGTGTCAGAGTATGACCACTTCCCAAACGCCAGTGGACAGGAGTGGGACAGAGTTTAAAAATGTCTTTGTTGTTAGAAATCTCTTATCAACAGTTCCAATGATAAACCAAGGTACTAGACCACCAAAGCTCACCTTTGGGCTCCAGTGAATTTATTGGATTTACACAGCATAGGTAAGGGGTTACAAGAGAATGAGTGAGTCACCCTAGAGGGCCCTGCTGGAAAGTGTTTACCTAGCATAAATGATAACTTTCCTTACAGCCTCATAGACAGAGCCCCCTCCCCAGTTATCCTACACCTATATATTTTAGCGCCTCCTGGCGATTCCGGGCCCTGTGCAATTAGGGAAGAATTGTATACAACTGGTTGAGGGGAGTAGCTGGATACTCAGGTGAGGTCCCATGACTGTCCACAACTCCTCCTATAAGGGAAAGTCAATAGTCAGCAAGCCCAACTGAGATGATCTGCCTGCAGACCTAGCCAGAGTCCTGAAGAGGATGGCAGTTTGGCTGAGGATAGTCCTGAATGGGCACATAGTCCACATGTTATGGTGCATGTCTGCAATACCAACATTGAGGAGACAGAAGACAGCATCCGATCTTCAAGGCAGCCCAAACTACATAGTTCCAGGACTGCCTGGACGACATAAAATCCAGGTGTAGATGGTAATGCACTTTTAATCCCAGCAGAGGCTGTGAGTGAAAAGCCAGCCTGGTCAATATAGTCACTTCCAGGAAGGCCTGAGCTGCACAGTGAGCCCCTCAAAAAAAAAAAAAAAAAAACCCAAGAATGGAAGAATTTAAATCTCGCTTCCTTCCTTTCTGCCTGCCTTTTTTCTTTCTTTCTCTCTCTCTTTCTTTTTCTTTTTTTTTCTTTTTCTTTCTTTCTTTCTTTTTTTTTTTTTTCGAGACAGGGTTTCTCTGTGGCTTTGGAGCCTGTCCTGGAACTCACTTTGTAGACCAGGCTGGTCTCGAACTCACAGAGATCCGCCTGCCTCTGCCTCCC
>NC_022015.1:42869616-42871725 GCF_000317375.1 Microtus ochrogaster | reverse complement strand
AAACAAACAAACAAAAAAACAACCAATTAACTCTTTTTTAGTTTTTGTTTTATGAGACAGGGTTTACACACACAGCCCTGGTTTTCCCAGAACTCACTATGTAACACTAGGGTAGCCTCGAACTCACAGAGACATGTCTGCCTCTGCTGGGGGTTTAAGGGGGTGTGGCATCAAGCCAGGCCTATAGTAAACTATCTTTTTGTTTGTTTGGTTGGTTTGGTTTGATTTTTCGGTAGAGTTTCTTTGTGTAGTCCTAGCTGTCCTGGAACTTGCTTTATGTAAGTGGGAAGTCTGAGCGCCAAATGAGCAGGCTTGAGGGGCGGGGCTTCGTGGATCCGCCCATGACGTTAGGCTTCATCAGCGCTGCGGAAGTGGCTGGGACACTTCTGCAAGTGTTTCCGGTGAGGCTGCTGCCGGCCAAGTTCGCGGCTCTGAGCTCCAAACTTCAGCAGAAAATGTTTTATCACGTGAGTCGGACGCGGGCTGGCGGCGAGGGCCGGGGCAGGAGGAGCCAGGAGACCGGGAAGGGCTGACTAGTTTCCCCATATTCTCTGTGCAGCTGACTGAATCTCCATCCCACTTTGTCTGCAGATTTCCCTAGAGCACGAGATTCTGCTGCACCCACGCTACTTCGGCCCCAACTTACTTAACACGGTGAAGCAGAAGCTCTTCACCGAGGTGGAGGGGACCTGCACTGGGAAGTAAGTTTCGCTCTCACCTGTGGTCTGCTGGATGCACACACAATGACCCTAGCCTGGAACCCCTACCCAACTTCTATTCAACGGGCTTGTCATTCATTCTGAGGAGCCCATTCACCCATCCAGGCACCCGTGGCAGCCAGTTTTTGCCTGCTTTGGGCCCTCTGCAGAGTTGGGTAACCAAATTTCCAGCCCTTATGTGAGCTCAGACAGTTATGTAAATGTTTTTGGCTTTTGAAGTAGCTTCACTGCTTAGACCAGGCTGGCCTCCGACTCTGAGATCTGCCTGCCTCTCAGTGCTGGAATTAGAGGCTGAGATAATAGGGATATGTCAGCCTTCTTGAGCATTTATTGTACAAATATGAGAGCATCATTTGCTCTTACAGATACTGATCGGTGGGCCTGGCTTTTTCTTGGTCATTGAGCTCCCAGAGCAGAAGTGTTATCACGCATACACAGACACACACAGACTCACGTTGCTGATGGATTGTTAGAGGATCTTCACACACAGTAGCTGTGTTGTTTCATCCTTCTTGCAGGTATGGTTTTGTCATTGCTGTCACCACCATCGACAATATTGGTGCTGGTGTGATCCAGCCAGGACGAGGTTTTGTTCTTTATCCAGTTAAGTACAAGGCTATTGTTTTCCGGCCTTTTAAAGGTGAGGTGGTGGACGCTGTGGTCACTCAGGTCAACAAGGTAAGAGCATTCATAGGTTGTGGGGTAGTCACTTACTGATTGTCTTAAATTTTTTGTTGTTGTTATTAAGTTTTGTTTTTTTTTTTCAGATAGGGTTTCTCTGTAGCTTTAGTTTCTGTCCTGGAACTAGCTCTTCCAGCGCAGGCTGGCTTTGAACTCACAGAGTGAGTGCTGGGATTAAAGGTGTGTGCTACCACTGGCTGGCATTGTTATTAAGATTTATTTGTTTATTGAGACAGGGCTTCTCTATAGCCTTGGCTGTCCTGCAACTCACTTTGTAGACCAGGCTGGCTTTGAACTCAGCAATCTGCCTGCCTCCGCCTCTGCAGGTTTTAATCTACCCGATGTGGGCTATAGAGTTGGGACTCTGTCTCAGACAAAGTGGGAATCTGGGATATTGTTCAGTGGGTAAAGTGCTTCCTGTGCAAGCTTGAGAACTTGAGTCTGATCCCTGGTACCCTGGTAAAATTCAGTCTTAGTAACATAAGCCTGTAATCCTCCCTATTTGGGAGGCTGAGACAGGGATCACAAATTCAAGGCCTGCTCGGGCTATATAGTAAATGCAAGATTAGCTAGTGCAAATTAGTGATGCCCTTAATGTTTATGTCTTAAACATAAAGCCGGGCGGTGGTGGCGCACGCCTTTAATCCCAGCACTCGGGAGGCAGAGGCAGGCGGATCTCTGGGAGTTCGAGTCCAGCCTGGTCTACAAG
>NC_022015.1:42867425-42868521 GCF_000317375.1 Microtus ochrogaster | reverse complement strand
CTACAGAGCTAGTGCCAGGACAGGCTCTAAAGCCACAGAGAAACCCTGTCTCGAAAAACCAAAATAAATAAATAAATAAAATAAAATAAAAAAACCAAGCCTAAGCATCAGGGTTGTGGTGGTGCACATCTTTCTTTCTCCTTCCCTCCTTCCCTATCTTTCTTTCTTTTTGTGCACACCTTAAAACCCAGCACTCAGGAGGCAGAATCAGGCAGAGGCTTGCAGATCTCTGTGAGTTCAAGGCCAGCCTAGTCTAAAAGTTCATTCCAGCCCAACCAGGACTGTTACACAGAGAAACTCTGTCTCGAAAAGCAAAACAAAACAAGCTTAAGCTAAGGCTAAGCTTTAATAATTAATAATAAGTGTCTGTGTCATTATTTGGGAGCTGGCTGGCAGGACAGAAAAAGACTTGTTACATAAAGCAATGAAAGATTGTATGAAAGAGAAATGAAAACAAATGCTACAATTCAGACTCTTAGGAAACATGAATAATATAATTAGATATCAGCTAAAGGCGGGAAAATTAGTTCCTGAAAGCCTTTGAAGTGTGATCATTCATTTTCCTCCTAGGTTGGACTTTTCACAGAAATTGGGCCTATGTCTTGCTTCATCTCTAGACATGTAAGTCAGTATACTGGGTGGGGTCCAAGGAGGAGACATAGTCCTGACTATCATCTCTTGACAAAGCCATTTGAAGTGCTAATCTTCATGTCAATTTCCTTCTAGTCCATCCCATCGGAGATGGAGTTCGACCCGAACTCCAACCCACCTTGTTACAAGACAATGGATGAGGTGAGCGAGGGAAGAGAGTTAGACGGCCTGAGACTGTGGGCGGAGTACGTTTGAGTACATGGTTCTCTCCTTCCACAGGACATTGTGATTCAACAGGATGATGAGATCCGCCTCAAGATTGTGGGGACACGTGTGGACAAGAATGACATTGTGAGTCTCTTGCCTGACTTCTTGCCTTTACGGGGCAGGCCTGGAGCTATTTGGTTAATTTTCTTTTTCTTTTTTTTTTTGGTTTTTCGAGACAGGGTTTCCCTGTGGTTTTGGAGCCTGTCCTGGCACTAGCTCTGTAGACCAGGCTGGTCTC
>NC_022015.1:42816867-42867295 GCF_000317375.1 Microtus ochrogaster | reverse complement strand
CCTGTCCTGGAACTAGCTCTTGTAGACCAGGCTGGCCTCGAACTCACAGAGATCCACCTGCCTCTGCCTCCCGAATGCTGGGATTAAAGGCGTGCGCCACCATCGCCCGGCTGGTTAATTTTATTTTTGAGGCAGTGTCTTGATGATATAGCCCAAACTGGCCTGGAACTCATAATCCTCCTGCCTCAGTTTTTTAAGTGGTTGGATTATAAATAAGTCAGTACTGTCATTCCCAGCTGAGAGCTGTTGGTTTCTTGTTTTCTTTTTTTTTTAAAATTACTATTTCTGTGCTATTTTTCCCTGAAAGGGGGATTGATGATAGAGGCCTGGAGTCGGGGCGGTGGGTTGAGGATATCCTTGTGCCTTGGCCTCACCGCCTTTCTACCATTCTTCCTACAGTTCGCTATTGGCTCTCTGATGGACGATTACTTGGGTGAGTGTCTGACATGGGTTCTGGTTCTATTCTCTGAAGAAGGGGTGTACAGGAGAGGGGGCAACTGTAGGATTTAATGTCTCAGAGAGGTGTAAGTTCTCATCCTATTCTTTTGGAAGTCCAAGACATATGTCCTTGGGGTGGGAAGTCTATGGTTTTGGCTGCCAGAGAGCTTGGTGTCTAACTTACATGTTTTTCCTGATTTATCATAGGACTCGTGAGCTGAGTAAGGGAGCCTCCAGCCTTGTTTGGTCCTGATTTAGAGAACGTGACTTTCCTGCTTGATATATCATCTAGAGGTTCAGTCTGGCCATTGTTAATGAGGCAAGGAAGATCTTTTGTCCACGGAAGGTTATGGCTACTTCTTCCAGCGGAGCTGTGTTCTCAAGACTTTTTACTCTGTGTTTTAACCATAAAAGGTCTTTGGTTCTCATGGAAATGTTGTCTTCTGTTGGTCGGAATAAGAGCTTTAGTATTGTTGTTATTTATTTGCTTTTGAGATGGGTTCTCAAACCTGTACTAACGTTGAACCACTGTGTATCCTAGGCTGCCTTTGAATTCCAGGTATGAGGACTCCAGGTATACAAGATCATTCTTGGTTTACTTTAAGGGCTGTGAGCCCAGCTGCTCAAAGTCTGCATCTTACATAATATGGTCCCAGTGTTAATTGTGTTGAGGTTCAGAAATTAAAGCCGATGCTGCTTGGTGTGGTGACTCCTTTCTTCACTATCAGCTCTAGGGAGGCAGAGACAATCAGGTCTACAAGAGTTCCAAGCTGGCTTGGGCTACACAGTGAGACCTTGTCTCAATAATAACAACAAAAATAATAAAAAAGTAAGCAAATTAATAAATAGAGAGCTGAAGCATTCAGAATGATGTCAGAACATGGCAAGAGAAAGGCACCACAATATGGCTCCCTTTTCCCTTTCCCTTGTCTATTACAACTCCTGGAACAAGGTTCTGTAGTTTCTTATCTCCCTTCATGTTCTGTTTTATATCTAAAATGTTCTTAATTGGAACTGGGCATCACTCCACTTTATATAGTGAGATTCTGCCTCAAAAGAAAACAAAACAAGGGCTGGAGAGAAGGCTCAGGGATTAAGAGCACTGGCTGCTCTTCCAGAGAACCCAGGTTCAATTCCCCGCACCCATGTGGCAGCTCGCAACTGTTTATACCTCCTGTTCCAGGGCATCTGACACCCTTAGACCTACATGCAGGCAAAACTCCAATGTACATAAAATTAGAGTTAAAAAAAATTATTAGGGGTTGGAGAGATGGCTCAGTGGTTAAGAGCACTGACTGCTCTTCCAGAGGACCTGGGTTCAATTCCCATCACTCACATGGCAGCTCACAACTGTCTGAAAATCCAGTTCCAGGGGATCTGATACCTTCACACCAATGCATATAAATAAAGTTAAATAGACCATAAAAATATTAAAATAATTATTAAACCAGGTGGTGGTGGCACACGCCTTTAATCCCAGTACTCGGGAGGCAGAGGCAGGCGGATCTCTGAGTTTGAGGCCAACCTAGTCTACAAGAGCTAGTTCCAAGACAGGCTCCAAAGTTAGAGAGAAACCCTGTCTTAAACAAAACAAAAAAACCCCAAAAATAGGCAGTGGTGCACATCTTTAATCCCAACATTCAGAATGCAGACAGGTGGATCTCTGAGTTCAAAGCCAGCCTGGTCTACAGAACGAGTGCCAGGGCAAGCTCCAAAGCTACACAGAAACTGACTCAAAAAAACAAAAAACAGCTGGGCGGTGGTGGCTCACGCCTTTAATCCCAGCACTTGGGAGGCAGAGGCAGGAGGATCTCTGTGAGTTAGAGGCCAGCCTGGTCTACAAAGGGAGTTCCAGAACAGGCTCTAAGGCTACAGAGAAACCCTGTCTCAAAAAACAAAACAAAAAACTATATGTATATGTATATTAATTATTAAGACAGGATGTTTTTATTTAAAATTTTTATAGAATTGTAGGTTCATAGTTAAGCAGTGGTGGTGCACACCTTTAATCCCAGCACTTGGGAAGCAGAGGCAGGCAGCCAAGGCTACACAGAGACACAAAATTGTAAGCTCACTTTGCCACCCCTACTTCCCACCCCACCCCCGCCCCCATTTGTTGGACAGGGTCTCACTGTGTAACAGCTTGGAACTTGGAGATTTGCCTGTTTTTGCCTTCTGAACGCTGAGATTAAAGGCATCTCCTACTGTGTCTGACTTTGATCAGTTCTAGGGAAGTCTGAATGTTAGAATGTCAAATTGTTTTGTTGTTTTAAATATTTTATTATCCATTATATTTATGCACATGTGTATGCAAGAGTGCAGGTGCCTGCAGCAAGGCCCAAGATGTAGGATTCCCTGGAGCTGAAGTTGGAGTGGTTGTGAGCCACTGACATGCATGATTGGGTGGAGTAGTAAGCGCTTTCTCCTGAGCCATTTCTGCACCCCATGAAGTTAGCCCCTCCCAAACTGGCCCAGGGAGAGTCATAAAGTGCTTTGTGCACAAATGATACAAATTCCTTATACACATTATTTCACAATTTTATGATAGAGACTTATCTTGCTTTACAACCTGATGAAACTGATCAGAGAGGTGAACTAATGTGCCTAAGTTCCATAATGGAACTATGGATTTTTGGTCTTGAGATAGGATCTCACTACCCAGCCTGGCCTTGAACAGATTCTCTTGCCCATGCTCCAGAGGTTGTAATTACATAAATGCACCAACATGCCTGGCAAGTGTTTAAAGCAATTTTGGGTGGAGAGATGGCTCAGAGGTTAAGAGAACTGACTGCTATTCCGGAGGTCCTGAGTTCAATTCCCAGCAACCACATGGTGGCTCACACCCATCTATAATGAGATCTGGTGCCTAGAACATTCATACATAATAAATAAATTTAAAAAAAAAATAAAGCAATTTTTTTTCCCTTTGGTTTTTGGAGAATGGGTTTCTCTTGTGTGGCCTTGGCTGTTCTGGAACTTACTCTGTAGACCAGGCTGATCTTGAACTCAGAGATCTGCCTGCCTCTGCCTCCAAATGCTGGGATTAAAGGTGTTTGCTGCTGCTGCCAGCACCACCTGGTTGAAATAAATCAATTTATTCTTTCCAGGGGCTAGGTATTTGGGGAGTGGGAAAATGCTTCTGTGCTGGGGACCATCTTGGCAGGCCAATGATATTGACTGAATGAATTCATTAAAGACCAGACTAATAGAAATGGAGGATTTAATGAGAGATACCACCAAAGCTGAGGTGGGGGAAATCAAGGATTGCATCTGACACAATGTGTCCCTAATGTTAACTGGGGAGGGAGGGATGAAAAGCTCTTTACAAGGTTTAATGGAAATTTCTTATGTCTGATCAGCTGGGACACCTACCTGTGCGGGCTCTTACTTGGTTAGGTGACACGATATAGTCCCGAGGACTAACTTAAAGTGTGGGATGCCTGCTGTTGGGACTGGCCATCTGTCTCAACGGGAGGAATGTGCTACTAGGGGTCAGACTTGTGAAAGTGTACATCTGTTTATTAAAGGGTGGAATTCTCTATGATATCAGGATGCCTTAAGATAAAGGGTAGCCAGGGCTACCCTTACCCTGTGCTCAGACCCACTTTAATGCCAAAGTAGCTTTGTTCTGAGGACGGAATGGCTCAGCAGTGATCCATCCCAGATGGCATCCACAGTAGCCTCTCCTTTTCCTCTGGTGATGTGGATCGCATTGCTGCCTCCCTGAGCTCTTGCTTCTACTCCAGTTGGGAGCAAGTAAACTCTAGGCAGATTATATACAGCTTCACTAGATATGATGTTGCCCTGACAGGCCTGGGCCTTCCTCCGCCCTCTCCTGCCTTCAAGCTGTCAGTAGTGGTTTAGACTCACAAATGTGAGCAGTACCAGCCAGCAGCCCAGCCCAATGCTAATGAGCGGGAAAACTAAGGCCTTCATAGATGGACAGACATTTCGGTGTTCAAGCCTGGAAACCACACTGCAAGTCAATGTAACTGGGAGAGACCCAGCAGGGTCAGTAGCCTAAGGTGGAGTTGCCATGGCAACCCCAGTTCCATCCATCTGGCTTTCACAGCTTAGTTCCAGAGGATTTTCTTCCCAAGCAGCAGTATTGAGCCCTGAAAGGAAGAGGGGTGAGTGTGCCTGTCCAGGTTCTCATGCAGGAATTTCTTCTGGAATTAAAAAATAAGGGTTGGAGAGATGGCTTAAGAGCTCTTGCTGCTCCTGCACAGGACCTGAGTTCAATCACCAGCACCATGTTGCCTGCTCACGACACCTGTTACCATCTCCCAGGGATCTGACTCCTCTGGCTTCCTGGAGCACAGTCTGCACTCATGTGCACACATACATATACAAATAAAAATAGCGGGAAGTAAATCTTGGGGCTGGAGAGATGGCTCATCAGTTGAGAGAACTTGCTCTTCCAGCTGTGTCCGTTCTCAGCACCCACATGTTGACACATAGCTCCAGTCCCAGGGATCTGATGCCCTCTTCTGACTTCCTCAAGCACCAGGTACACACATGGTGCACAGACATACATGCAAGCAAAACACTCATAAAAAAAATCTTAAATTTTAAAAAATATTCTTTAATAAAGTGCTGAGGATGTAACGTAGTGGTAGAACATTTTTGTCTAGCAGATGCAAACTTGGAGGTTTGATCACCTGAACTGCATTAAATAAATAAAATTTATTTTCCTTATTTTTTTTTTTTCGAGACAAGGTTTCTCTGTAGCTTTGGAGCCTGTCCTGGAACTAGAGCTTGTAGACCAGGCTGGCCTCGAACTCAAGATCTGCCTGGCTCTGTTTCCCGAGTGCTGGGATTATTTTACTTTCTTGGGGCTCCTATATCGCAGGTTAGCCTTAAACTTGATATGTAGCTGAGGATAATACTGAACTTGTGCTTCTCTCGCTCTCGCCTCCCAAGAGCCAGCATTGCAGGCGTGTATCACGTCACCCAGTTTACGCCCTACAAGTAGTAGACAAGTACTTGACGAAGGGGCCTGAGACGATGGTGAAACAAGTAAAAGAATTTGTTGGGCTGGAGAGATGGCTCAGAGGTTAAGAGCATTGCCTGTTCTTCCAAAGGTCCTGAGTTCAATTCCCAGCAACCACATGGTGGCTCACAACCATCTGTAATGAGGTCTGGTGCCCTCTTCTGGCCAGCAGGCATACACACACACAGAATATTGTATACATAATAAATAAATATTAAAAAAAAAAAAAGAATTTGTTGCCTGATGGCCTGAGGTTCAATTTTTGGTCCCTCCTTGCTGTGATGAGAACCCAACTCCTGCAAGTTGTCCTCTGACTGGCAAGTGTATGCACACATACAGATTTAAAACAAAACAAAACAAAACAAAACAAAAAAACACTTTTCGTTTGTTTGTTTTTTTGAAACAAGGCTTCTCTGTATAGGCTTGGCTGTCCTAGACTCACTTTGTAGACCTGGCTGGCCTGGAACTCACAGAGATCCGCCTACCTCTGCCTCCAGAGTGCAGGGATTAAAGGCATGTTTCACCACCACCTGGCAATTTTTTTTAAAAGATCAGAAACTGGAATGGGGCATGGCGGCACACACTTTTGATCCCAGCACTCTAGAGATAGAAACAGGCCTGTGACTTTAAGGCCAGCCTGGTTTACACAGTGAATTCTAGGACAAACATGTACACAGTAACACCCTGTTTTAAAAAACCAACCCCCCCATAAAAAACAATAATAAAGTTGGGTGTGAGGGCCAATAGCTGAAATCCTAGTACACTTACAGTGAGAAGAGAGGTGAGACTGGCCACCCAGGTGGAGCAGTTAGCTTGGACGCCATCGCCTAGAAACAAGACCCTGCCTCAAAAGCAAGGCGGAAGAGAACCAGCTCTGGAAAGTAAACTGACCTCCATGTGCATGAACTCTGCCTTCCACTCACATACACAAGTTTTTAAAATTTCTACTGTTTTGGGATGAAATAAAATTTAACCTCTAACTTTGCTGGATGCTTTCTTTCATTAAAGTTTGGGAGAAAAACAGCAGGGCAGGCAAACTAAATCTCTGCAGCTGCTGGGAGGTGATGTTCAGGAAGAAGAAAGGGGGCTATACCCTTTTTAGAAAAAAGCTGGCTGGCTGGGTGTGGTGGCACACCTTTGACCCCCACCCTTGGGGCAGGGTAGAGGCAGGCAGAACTCTGTGAGTTCAAGGCCAGCCTGTCTGTGGGGGGAGGTCCAGGACAGTTAGAGCTACAACACAAAGAATCCCTGTCTCAAAAAACCACCCCACCCACACACACTCAAAGTCAAACAAAAAACAAAAAAACCCAAAAAACCAAAAACCTGGGCACTCCAGAGGCAGAGGCAGGTGGATCTCTGTGAGTTCGAGGCCAGCCTGGTCTACTAGAGCTAGTTCCAGGACAGGCTCCAAAGCTACAGAGAAACCCTGTCTCGAAAAAAAAAACAAAACCAAAACCAAAAAAACCTGGCTGGTTTGGCAATAGAGGTTTGCAAGCTTCTGTGGATTCAGGGGTGGGAATGATCTTCAGAAAAAGAGTGCCAGGGCAAGCATGTTTAGGATTTTGACTGGTATTTAAAAGAGTTTGGCTAGAGTTTGGTAGATAGACCTAATTCCAGGACAACGACAGAGAGACAGAGAGAGACAGAGACAGAGAGAGACAGAGAGATTGGGTGTGGCAGAAATTACGATTTCTGTGGGCTGGGTTAGCAGTGAAGACTGGTAAGCAAATGTCTCTGTTTTGAGAATGGATCAGGTTAACCTCCAATTCCTCCTTTACAGGTTTGAAATTGGTAATCCTTCTGCCTCATCACCACTTCCTCTTTTACTTGGAATGAGGTTGTTTGCTGGGTGAAATTCAGTTTATCAACTGAGACTTGTTGATGAACCAGATACGCAGAAACAAACCTATGCGTCTTGCCTTTGGGGGACTTGTGAGGAGGATTGCTGGGGGACAGCATGGTCTACATAATGAGTTCCTGGCCAGGCAGAAGATCTTTTCCCAAAGGGAAGGGGGTGAAGGATTGGGCACTGAAGAGAGAGCACACAGTAACTGTCTCAACAGGAGTTTAGGAAAGAGCTGTTAGCGCAGTGTATGGATGATAAGGCAGGAATCAGGAGAATGTGGACATGAGCCCAATGAGCAGAATCCAGGGACTATTGAAGTGTCTGGCCCAGCCAAAGTACCATCTTTATTTTTATTCATTTTTTTTTTCCTGACTGTCCTGGAACTTATACTATGAAACAGGCTGGCCTTGAACTCACAGAGATCTGCCTAAGGCTGCCTTCGAAGTGCTGGGATTAAAGGCGCGCGCCACCAAGGCTGTACCCTCTTTGGATTTTTGTTTCTCACGATATTCCTCTGGGCTGGCTTCAGATTCACTGTGTGAACCAGACTGGCCTCAAACTCATAAAAATGCTCCTGCTTCTGCGTCCTCAGCGCTGAGATTGAAGATGTGCAATGCACCATCACACCCGGCCAGAAGTCTCTTCTGTCCACAGGGAACAGCTCCTGTGAATCCCATCTGTTCCTGTAGCAGTTGCTGTTGGAGGTATTATTGGAGGGATAATAGAGAGAGGAAAGCTAAGTCAGGCACTAAAAGCCTAAAGGTTTACTCTGATGCGAAAGACTCTGCAATAGCAGGCGCAAGGTCCGGGACGAGGACTATCTCTCTGGGGACTATGTAAACTAGGGCACACCACCTTCTAGCCAACCAAGAGCTGTCGCTTTAAGAAGAGCCACCTACGTGACCAACGACGGCTTGGTGCCTTCAGCGCTCATTCACACTGACCAATCTTGAGGCGGGACGCCCATTGGTGGGCGGGAAACTCAGGAGACGGCCACCGATTGGCTCCACGTTTTGAGGGCGGAGTCTGAGCTCCGAGAGAGGGAATTAGCCCGAGCCGGGGAGTAGAAGCTGCCGCCGCCTCTCCGGCAAGCGCCCTCGCTGCGCCGGAGTCTGCAGGTGAGCAGGCCCTGCTGGGGTCCAGGGCTTCGCGTCCCTCGGTGGGCTGCTCACCAGCCTGGGAGCCGGCGGGGGCCCGCCCTCTTCATCGAGCACGTGACACAAGTTCCGTAACCCTTGACCTTCCCACTCCCCACGCCCTACGGATCTGGGATGAAGTAAGGTGGATTGGAGGATGCGCAACCCTGAGGTCCTAGGAGGTCGGCTCCCACGCTTTCTGGGCAGAGGGACTTGGAACTGAGGATGTGCAGGACAGGAGACTGAGGAGTGGGAGACCCTGGTCACAAACTGGATTTTGTGAGGTCTCAGTAGGGGGACATGATAGAGTAAGTCCCTCTGGCTTTCCACACACCCAATACTGAGTGCTCCCATTTTAGAGATGGGAAAACTGAAGCATACTCATCCAGTGGTGCATCTAATTGTGGGACTCCAAATCCTTGAGCTACTAAGCCAGGCCTAGTTCAAATACAAGTCTGCTGCTTGTAAATATAGTATTCTGAGTTAATTTACTACAAAGGTTCGAGCCCCTGCCATCTAATTACTCAATGCCTATTGGTTGGCCTTGGACAATCCAGGTAATCTCTCTGAGCTATGGCTTTTGTGACTTGGTGAAATGAACAAAATGTATACTGTATATATCTCATTGTTAGATATATAGATTAGAATGAGGTTATAGAGTGTTGCTAGCTGGAAGCCACATTTATGTGCTTAGAAAAATAGCTGTGCTGGAGAGATGGCTCGGTGATTGTTTAAGAACACTGGCTGCTCTTCTAAAGGACCTGGGTTCAATTTCTAGCACTCACATGGCAGCTCACAACTGTCTGTAACTTCAGTTCAAGGGGATCTGTTATCCTCACATAGACATATGTGCAGGCAAAACACCAATGTACATAAAAATAAATCTTTAAAAGCCAGGAGTGGTAGCACACGCCTTTAATCCCAGCACTCGGGAGGCAGAGGCAGGCGGATCTCTATGAGTTCGAGGCCAGCCTGGCTTAAGAGCTACTTCGAAGACAGGCTCCAAAAGTACAGAGGAAATCCTGGCTCAAAGAGCAAAGCAAACAGAAAAAGGAATGAAGAATAACTGTTCTTTCTTTTTTCAGCAAGTGTTAATGAGGGCATAGTATGTGCTGACATTGCTGCTGGATGCTTGGGCCACAAAGGTGAGCATACAGACCATGGTCTTTGCTGGTGTGCAGCTCAGTCTGCTGGGGACCACATGCTGGCCCGCAGCACCCCCTTAAAAAGAGTGGGAATGATGGTAAAAAGCCGTGTGTAGTGAGTTGTAACCCAGCCCTGCGCACGCCAAGGTAGGCGGCTCTCTGGGGCTCGCTGACCAGCCAGCCTACTAATCTGTGGGCCTCAGGTTCCAGGGAGAGACCCTGTCTCAAAAAACAAAGTGGGGCCGGGCGGTGGTGGCGCACGCCTGTAATCCCAGCACTCGGGAGGCAGAGGCAGGCGGATCTCTGTGAGTTCGAGACCAGCCTGGTCTACAAAGGGAGTTCCAGGACAGGCAGGACAGGCTCCAAAACCACAGAGAAACCCTGTCTCGAAAAAACCAAAAAAAAAAAAAAAACAAAGTGGGCAGCTCCTCAGGAGGAGTGATAACCAGGGTTGTCTTCTGGTGTGAACTCTGCAAACACTACCCACGAAGCTGTGCAACTGTGTAGTTACAGACTGTTTGACCCTAAGGTTCTGCCACTGAGCTATATCTTCAACCTTCTTTTTAAATTTTTTATATTTTTCTTGAGACAGGGTTTCTCTGTAACCCTGACTGTCCCTAGAATTTGTTCTGGCTGTGGACCAGGCTGGCCTCAAACACAGAGATCTTCCTGTTTCTGCCTCCTGAATACTGGGATTAAAGGTGCACCATCACTTCAACTCCAGCCTTCTTTTTATTTTGAGATAGTCTGAGTTGTTTGGGTAACCTTGAACTCATTTCATAGTCAAGGTGGACTTGGAACTATCCATGCTCCTGCCTCAGAACTGCTTTAAGGACCAATGACAGGGATATTTACACAACCTGAGCAAGTGACATTTGAACAGTGATGCGAAGGGACTAAGTGCTGGATCACTCAGTTAAAGAGATTTAAGGACGAGAATAAAGAAGGGGGAGAGACGCAAAGAAGAAACAGAATGGACTGAGGTCCTGAAATAAGCACATGAAAGGTAGTAGGAAGTTTTGCAGACAGCCTGTCTGCAGCCTTTCCAGCTTGGGCCAGTTTTGTTTTTTATTTTCCAGAAGCAATGTGGGAGATTGGGAGGAGAGTGATGGGGGCTACATGCATTGCCCATTGGTTTTAGAGATGAAGAATGATGAATCTTTGCTGGAGTTCTGGGAGCTTGTCTGGGTGGATCATCTTGGACCTGGCCTTGTTGAGCCTCTAAACTCCCTGTTTGTGGATTATAGAGCAAGAGGAGCAGGCACGGATGAGAGGGTCTTGCTTGTCTTGTGTTTGGGGGGACTCTTAGAGATATTGGACAGTTTTTAACCCTTCCTTTTGTTTCCACTCCCAGCTCCACTGGGACCATGTCGGAGAGAGAAGAGCGGAGGTTTGTGGAGATCCCTCGGGAGTCAGTTCGACTCATGGCAGAGAGCACAGGGCTGGAGCTGAGTGACGAGGTTGCAGCTCTGCTTGCTGAAGATGTGTGCTACCGTCTCAGAGAGGCTACACAGGTGCGCTGCTCTCAGCTCTCTTTAGCCCTTCTCCCTTTGCTCTTTCCTGTTACCCCCTACCACACTGGCTGGTTCAATGAACGTATGTTAGGTACCTTGTGTTTTGAGGTTAGGAGACAGTCTAGATCTTTTAAAGAGTCCTTATCTAAGCCAGGCAGTGATGGTGTATGTTAGACTAATTAGGATCGTGTTTCAGGAGGCAGAAGTAGGTGGATTTCTGAGTTGGAGGTCACCTTGGTTACAGAGTGAGTTCCAGGACAGCCAGGGCTACACAGAGAAACCCTGTCTTGAAAAACAAAAACAAAAGACAAATAAACAAAAACATTTTCTACCCAGTTAGTCATCTAGAAAAGAAAACACTAGCTGAGCATTTTTTTTTTTTTTTTAGCTGAGCATTTTCTTATGACACTTCTTACAATGTCCTGCCACCCAGGCAGAGTGGATAGATAGTGACACTCTGCACAGGAGACACTAAGGCACACAGCTGGGTCGTGATGTGAGAAAGTTTGCAAAGGCTGAGCTGGAGAAACCAGGCTTTCTGATTGCTGGTGTGGGGTCCTCTTTGTCTCTTCAATCTAACTCATTTCCTTTGGGGGTTCCTACGCCTGCTCCCTGCGTCCTGACTCTGGCTTCTGTTCATCCCCTCCCAGAATAGCTCTCAGTTCATGAAGCACACCAAACGAAGGAAGCTGACGGTAGAGGATTTCAACAGGGCTCTCAGGTGGAGCAGTGTGGAGGTGAGTGGAGCGGCCACAGAGGGCTACCTCACCCCTGTTCAGATCAGGGCTGGCAATGTTGTGAGACATGGAGACAAATAGGGTAGGTGCTGGACCCAGACCAAAGCAATATGAGTTCTGAAAGAATGGAAAGGCCCCTGGGATCCTGGACAGTGGGGAATGATTCGTAAAAGAGATAGAGCTTGAGCCAGGCCTCAAAGAGTGCTGAGGAAATTGAGCTTGAAGTACTCCAGAAATAAAAAGGCATGCTGGGTAAGGAAACATGGGGTATTAACCTGTGTTGGTGTAGTTCTGGGTCAGGAAGTTGAGAGAGGAAGGTAGTGTTTTTAGAGTTGTTTGGCTGTGAGGGACTGGCACCTTAGTGGGGCATAGAACTCTTACAGTTATAAGAGGAAGGTACCATCCAGCCCTTGACCTGGTGAGCCATAGTGTCCCGGGACCTAGGGACTGTCCTCCAGCATAGGCTTCCTGCCCGATCAGGAGCGCCCCATCCCGGCTCTTGTTCCTTCACCGGATTGACTCTGTTTGCTAATCTTCTTTCTCCTCAGGCTGTGTGTGGCTATGGGTCTCAGGAGGCACTGCCCTTGCGCCCCACAAGAGAGGGTGAGCTCTACTTTCCAGAGGACCGAGAAGTGAACCTCGTGGAGCTGGCATTGGCCACCAACATCCCCAAGGGCTGTGCAGAGACAGCAGTCAGAGGTGGCTGCTAGGGTCCTCCTTGGGCTTGGGACAGGAACTGGATGGTCTGAGTGGTGCTGATGGGCCAACTTTTAGGAAGGGTGGAATTTGGAGGGGCAAAATCCCAACTGACATCCATCTCTTTCCCTTAATTTTAGTCCATGTCTCCTATCTGGATGGCAAAGGAAACCTGGCACCTCAGGGATCAGGTAAATGGCAGTGTGGAGAATGGGCTGTCCTGAAGAACTCTGTAGGAGTGAGGGGCATCTGTGCCTTTTGATCTGCATCTGCCAAGCATTTCCAGATGCCTGCCATGTTCTAAAGGAACACATGCCTTTGACCAGAAGCAGGACCCAGACCTATTAGCAGCCATAATGTATGTTAGAGGCCAAGACAGAAGTCTGTGCTGTATTCTGAGATCCCCAAGAAGTGCTTTACTTCCAGGGTACGCTGAGCGGAGCTTCAGAGAGCCTGAGTCATAGGCAATCGCAATTGGAGCTTTAGAACTGAGCAGGAATCTGTATGGCAGAGGGTGGGTGGGAGTAGATAGAGCCGAGGCAAGTGGAACCTGCCTGATCAGAGTGCACTGGGAGCAGCTGGAGCCTGCGCCTGTGCCTGCGCCTTCTGCTTGATTGGGTCCCGTGTGGGTGGGTGTGGTAGCTGTGGGGTGGCAGGCTGAGGAGGCCTTGAGAAGGGCTGTCCCTTCACGTGTGACCACTTCCTTCTTATCTCATCACAGTGCCCAGTGCAGTGTCTTCACTGACAGATGACCTTCTCAAGTACTACCAGCAAGTCACGCGGGCTGTACTGGGGGACGATCCACAGCTGATGAAGGTGACTAGGCATAAAGTCAGAGTTTGACATCCCCATAAATATTTCAGTTGTCTAGTTCCTGTCCTTTGTAGATGAACTGTTTACTGTGGTGGAACCCATTCTCTAGTGGCATGTGTCCTCTGTGTGATCCCCTGCTATGCCAGTCCTAACTCCTTTGTGCTCTAGTAGAAACCATTGTTCCTGGGCAGTGGGCAGCAGAGCAGGTGCTTCTAATGATTGGATTCCCACACCTTCATTCCTGATTCCCATTTTTTTGAGGTGTCTATTGATCTGGAGCCAAATGAGGCATTTTATTAATTAATTTATTTATTTTTGGTTTTTTTTTTTGAAGCAGGGTTTCTCTAATTAACAGTCATAACTGTCCTGAAACTAGCTAGTTCTTGGTAAGGAAAGGGAAAATATAGGTCCAGGTCAGGTGCCTCCAGGTGCCCATCCAGGCCTGCTCTCAAGCGTAGTTCCTGGACTGCTCCCTGAGCTGCTTCTTTAGCCTCTGGACATCACCGGAGGCTTTCCTCTCTGGTCCACAGTCATGTGACTTTTCTGTGTGACACGATCCTCACCTTCACATCTGGCTGCTGCTATTTCACTTAAAAAACTAGGAACGTTGTCACCATCCATTTCTGTCCTCAGAACTTGGCTCCTGGGCTAGCCATGCATTGATTGCCGTGTGCAAAGGCCTGAATTGGATGGGTACTTTATAAGACCCTGTCTCAGTAGAGAACAAAGGGAAATAAAAACTTAGCTCTTACTCGGGAGGCAGAGGCAGGTGGATCTCTGTGAGTTCGAGACCAGCCTGGTCTATAGAGCTAGTTCCAGGACAGGCTCCAAAACCACAGAGAAACCCTGTCTCGAAAAACCAAAAAAAAAAAAAAAAAAAAAAAACCTTAGCTCTTGGTCACTCATGGATGGCATGCGTTCACTTTTTCTATTAACAGATAGTATTGTTGTCTGTGTCAGCAGGTTTCCACAGGTTAAAGCTGATGGAATCTCTGCATCAGGGCATGCACATTTAACATGATAACACGTGGTGCAGTGCTAACCCACCAGAATGGTGGCTCTCTTTTACTGGGATGGTTCCTTTCAGGTCGCCCTCCAGGACCTGCAGACAAACTCCAAGATTGCTGCACTCCTGCCTTACTTTGTTTATGTGGTCAGTGGGGTAAGTGACCAGTTTTCTAATGAAGATGGCCCTGCAGTGCTTAGGGCTCATAGCAGATGCTGTCAGAATGTCAGGCTCCTGTCTCTCCATGTCTTTCTAAGCCACCCGCCTTTACCAACAGGTCAAATCTGTAAGCCATGACCTGGAGCAGCTACACCGACTACTGCAGGTGGCACGTAGCTTGATACGGAACCCACACCTCTGCTTGGGGCCCTATGTCCGCTCCCTGGTGGGGAGTGTGCTCTATTGCGTCTTGGAGCCCCTGGCCGCCTCCATCAACCCTTTGAATGACCACTGGACTCTTCGGGATGGGGCTGCACTTCTCCTCAGCCACATCTTCTGGTAGCCACTGGGCTGGAAGTGAATAGAGGATGGGATGGCTTACAGAGTCAGCGGGGCTGTGGTAGGAAACTCTGGCTTTGAGATCAAATGTTGAGTGTAGACCCTTCCCTTGGAGCCCTAGCTGGCATGTCATGGTCCAGTACAAATATACTAAGATATTCATCTTTTGTCCCTTGGATACTGAGTCAGTCAAACCTGGCAGCCTGTCCCAGAGTGCCCTACAAATGCTCGAGTCTTTGTGTGCGGTACCTCATTGCCTTTCCTGACTGTTGCTCCCACAGGACTCATGGTGACCTTGTAAGTGGCCTCTATCAGCAGATTCTGCTATCCCTGCAGAAGGTCCTGACAGACCCTGTTCGGCCTCTCTGTTCTCACTATGGGGCTGTGGTAGGGCTGCATGCTCTGGGCTGGAAGGTGAGGACCTGGCTTTTCTCACACATCTTTGACAGTTGCCATGTATGGTAAAGAAATAGCATTCATGTATATTTTTATTGTAAAAGTGGTGTGCTTGATGCAGCTGTGTGTTGAGACCTTGCCTTGGGCCAGGTTTATCGTATACCTTGACTGTGTAAATGTGTTATTCTTTCAGAACTCCTGCTTGGTGGTCTCTATAGTATGCTTGTGTTTTTTTAATGAATCCCTGCCCATTCCCTAACACCATGTTAGTAAATACCCTCATTTTCTTTGTTTCTCTCCTTTTCTCTTTGAGTTTTTTGTTGGAGACAGTGCTTGTTTTGTTGCCCATATTGGCCTTCAGTTTGTGATCCTCCTGCGTCAAGCACCATGCTTTTTTTTCCCCTTGAGACAGGGTTTCTCTGTAGCTTTGGAGTTTGTCCTGGAACTAGCTCTTGTAGACCAGGCTGGTCTCGAACTCAGAGAGATTTGCCTGCCTCTGCCTCCAGAGTGCTGGGATTAAACGCAAGCACTACCACCGCCTGGCTTGCAGCACCATACTTCCTGACCATGTCATATTTTCATATTTACTTTTTTTTTTTTTAATGTCCTCAGTCTTTTAGGGTGCTTTCAGGGTTGCCCTAAGGAGAACCAACACGCTTTATTTTTGCAGTGTTGGCCGTCAGATTCTGGGTCTTGTTCACACTTTGCAGGTGCTCCCCCCATCTCCCTCCCCTCCACTCTTTTATGTTTCTTCCCAGTTTCTTGCTGTGGTGCTGCTTCAAGGGGGCTGTCCCTTGTTAGTATATAGAAATAGTTGGTACGTGTGTGTTTTAAGATCAAGGACAGTTTTATTAGCATTTAAGAGGAAAATATCCTAGGGTAGGCCAGTTGTAAATCTCAGACACTTCCCAGATGTGGAAGATGAAGGAAAGAAGAAAAAACATGCCTGTTTCATGCCCTTATACCCACCACTCTCTGTGAGTTCAAGGTCAGCCTGGTCTAAAGGAGCAAGTTCCAGAATAGCCCTGGCTATTAGTACAGAGAAACCCCCTCTTGAAAAGCCCCTCCCAAAGGATAAAAAAACATGTCATTTGTGCTAAACTGGCAGAGTGGTAGGTAGTCACATGGTAAGGGAGGGGTTTTAGAGAATAAGGAAGTCCAAATGATCAGAAAAAGCAAATTAAGTTCTAGCCAGCATTTCAAAATAATAGTGCTAGACACAAAACAAACAAAAAAAGGTGTTTTGGCATCACCTTTAATCCCAGCAGAGGCAGGCAGATCTCAAGGACTGCTTGGTTTCTAGAAGCAATTCCAGGACAGCCAGGGCCACATAGAGAAACCCTTTCTTGGGGGGAAAAATTTAAAAAAAAGAAAGAGGGAAAATTGCACCTTGGTCCCCAGAAAAGTGGACAGACCCAACAAACCTCATGGTGAAGTGGCTCAAGACGGCCACTTTTTATGTGATCTACCTACTTCCTTAAACTATCACTGCTGATTCCTTTTGGGTTTTGTTTTGTTTTGAGACAGCCTCTCATTTAACCCAGGCTGAACTTCATATGCAATGAGAGGGTGACTTGAAACTCCTAATCCTGCTTCTCCTTCTAGTCCTGGGATTACATTTATGCGCCATTCTTTCCTTGTTCTTTTATTGTTATGGTGGAGGGGCTGTGTATGGAAATGGTAGGTGGCTTTGTGCAGTTGATTCTTTCCTTCGCCTTTCATGGTCTCTGGGGATCAAACTTGGGTTTCCAGGATTACACAGCAAGGACTTCTACTCTTTTTCTTTCTTTTCTTTTTTGCATGAATTTTGAAGCTGAGGGCTTCTACTCTGAATCGTATCTTTGGCCCTTATTTATTTATTTATATTTGAAATTTTGGTTTTGTTTTTCTTTTTTTTTTAATATTTTATTTATTTATTATGCATACAATATTCTGTCTGTGTGTATGTCTGCAGGCCAGAAGAGGGCACTAGACCTCATTACAGATGGTTGTGAGCCACCATGTGGTTGCCGGGAACTGAACTCAGGACCTTTGGAAGAGCAGGCAGTGCTCTTAACCACTGAGCCATCTCTCCAGCCCTGGTTTTGTTTTTCAAGACAAGGATTTCTCTGTAGCTTTGAACTCTCTGTAGACCAGGCTGGCCTTGAGCTCACAGAAATCCGCTCGTCTCTGCCTCCCAAGTGCTGGGATTAAAGGTGCCACCCATGCCCAGCTTTTTTTTTAAGGCAGTGTTTCACTCTAGCCCTCACTGGCCTGGGACTCTCTATGTAGACCAGGCTGTTCTGAATCTGAGAGCAATCCATCTGCTTTTGCTTCCCAAGTGTTGGCTTAAGGTTGTGTGCCACATCTTGTTTGGTTTTTCTTGAAACAAGGGTCTCAAGCTGACTTTGAACTTTGGTATATGCATGTTTATATATAGAGAGAGACTAGAGGTTTATGTCAGATATCTTTTACAAATTGTCTACTTTAACTTTTTTAATGAGATGGTGGATGGTTTCTGTTATTGAAGCTGGAGCTCACCAGTTTATTAGACAAGATGCCAGCAAGCCACAGTACTGGAATTATAAATGTACATCCCTAGGCCTAGTTTGTTTTTACATGGATGCTGTGAATCTGAACTCAGGTCCTCATACCGCCATGGTAAACTTTTTACCAACTGACCTATCTCCCCAGATCCATAGCCAGGAACTTTATTCCTCCCACCCCAAACTCCCCAGTGCTGACATTAACAAGTGTGAACCAACATGCCCAACCTAGATTTTTATTAGTAAGATATCTTTACATTCATAGGATAAACTCAGTTTAGTTGTAATTTAAGAAGCAGAAGTTTTGCCAGGCAGTGGTAGTGCACTCCTTTAATCCTAACACTAGGAAGGCAGAGGCAGAAGCCTCTGAGTTCGAGGCCAGCCTGGTCTACAAAGTGAGTTGCAGGAGAGCCAGGGCTACACAGAGAAACCCTGTCTTGAAAAACTAAAGAAATAAAAGAGAAAGAAACAAAAGTTTCTTTTTTTTTAAAGATATTTATTTATTTATTATGTGTACAATATTCTGTCTGTGTGTATGCCTGAAAGCCAGAAGAGGGCACAGATCTCATTACAGATGGTTGTGAGCCACCATGTGGTTGCTGGGAATTGAACTCAGGACCTTTGGAAAAGCAGGAAATGCTCTTAACCACTGAGCCATCTCTCCAGCCCCCGAAACAAAAGTTTCTATTGGTTTAAACTGAATTTTTATTTGCTGATTTATCCCAAGTTGGCCTTCGATTTGTTTTGTAGCTGAAGATAATCTGAGCCTTCTGAATGCTGCCGTTTCAGGATTATAGGCATGTACATCACACCTGGTTTATGCAGTGCTGGGCAAGATTAGGGCTTAGAACATGTTAGTCAAGCACTCAACTAATTGAGCTACATTTTAGCTCCTTTTTTTTTTTTGTTTGCTTGTTTTTTGTTTTTCAAGACAGGGTTTCTCTGTATAACAGCCGTAGCTGTCCTAGAACTAGCATTGTAGACCAGGCTGGTTTCAAACTCACAGAAATCGGCCTGCCTCTGCCTCCCAAGTGCTGGGACTAAAGGTATGTGCCGCCACCACCCGGCCATTTTAGTTCCTTTTGAAAAAACTCTTTATTATTATGATTGCATAAGCATATGATGTTTGCCATGTGTGGAGGTCAGAGGAGATCATGACTGTAGAGTCAGGTCCCTCTTTCAACTTTACCTGGTTTCAGGGCATTGAACTCAGGTTACCAGGTTTGTACAGCAAATACCTTGATGCGATGATATATCCTTGATGCTTTTTTTTTTACTATTATTACTGGCCTTTATACAAAATTATCTTTTAAAAAAATTTTATGTGCATTGGTGTTTTGCCTGCATGTCTGTGTGAAGGCATTGTCCCTTGGAACTGGAATTGCAGTTGTGAGCTGCTATGTGGGTGCTGGGAATTGAACCCAGGTCCTCTGAGAGAGCAGCCAGTACTCTTAATTGCTGAGTCATCTGTCCGGTCCCTTATTACTGGTTTTTCTAAACAGGATTTCCTAGCCTCATGAACTCAAAGATCTATTTGCTTCTTTTGCTCCTCCCAGCCCACCCCCTTGCAATTAAAGGTGTGAGCCACTATGGTTGCCTGTTTTTATACAAACGGGTAAAGTGAAGCCCAGGCTGACCTTAAATTTGGAATCAGAGTTGTGAATGATAGGGTTACATACTTGCACCTCAAAATCTTGCTTTTAAAAAAAAAATTATGATTGAGATCACTTTTCTGAGTGTATATTTATGTCCGTAAATTTTAGCAAGATATTTCAGTGTCTTTCACAGTTACTTAAAATGTAATTCCAGCTGGGTGGTGTTGACACATACCTTTAGTCCCAGCATTTCGGAGGCAGAGGCCTGTGGATCTCTGTGAGTTCGAGACCAGCCTGGTCTACAGAGTGAGTTCCAGGACAGGTTCCAAAACCACAGAGAAACCCTGTCTCGGAAAAAAAAAAATTCTCGCTATTTGTGTCAGTAACATTTTTCTTACGAATTTGACAGGTAGGTGATGGAATTTTCAAATGTTCATGCTCTGTGCATGAGTGATCCAAGTCTACCTTACAAGTCAAAGCCCATCTCAAATATCAATACATTTTGTTTAGTCTTAGTTGCTTTTCCCCAGATAACTATTGTATTTAAAAGTCTATAATCAAAGCCATGTGTGGTAGTACACTGTGTATTAATCCCAGAGTTTGGAAAACTAAAGGGAATTCTCAGGAATTCAAGGCCCAGTCTGGGCTCCCAGCAAGGTCATTTCAACAGGGTCTCTTGATTGTTCTTGTGTGTGGTCTGAACTCCACTCCTGTTTCTCTAATAAGAACAGCACTTTCTGCCGGGCGGTGGTGGCGCACGCCTTTAATCCCAGCACTCTGGAGGCAGAGGCAGGCGGATCTCTGTGTGTTCGAGACCAGCCTGGTCTACAAGAGCTAGTTCCAGGACAGGCTCCAAAACCAGAGAAACCCTGTCTTGAAAAACCAAAAAAAAAAAAAAAAAAAAAAAAAAAAAAAAAGAATAGCACTTTCCTGCTGATTGTATTCACTAAGAATCACAATTTCTATGTTGTAATGATTTAATTATGTCTTACTATCCCACTGTAAATGCCAGTAATGAGTCTTTTTACATTGCCTGTGTTTTTATGTCTTTATCCTCATGCCTACCAAAAGCTTTTACATATCCCAGAGAAACGTTGGACATCCCAATGGGGAAATTGAGGACTGAGATAACAATCTGAGAGGATCTTTTATGGGGAAGGACACTCAAGAGGGCATATGGAACATGGAACGAGGAACGAGGTTGTTTACTGCGTTCCTTTTTCCCTTCTAGGCTGTAGAACGAGTCCTCTACCCACATCTACCCACTTACTGGACAAACTTGCAGGCCGTGCTGGATGACTATTCGGTATCTAATGCCCAGGTCAAAGCAGATGGGCACAAGGTCTATGGAGCTATTCTGGTGAGTGGACCGCCCCTTACTACAGCTCAGCAGGTTTACTGAGATGCCTGCTGGCCCAGGTACCTTCTAGCTCTTTTTTTTTTTTTTTTTGACAGGTGGCCGTAGAGCGACTACTGAAGATGAAAGCCCAGGCAGCAGAGCCCAATCGCAGTGGCCTTGGCGGGAGAGGGTGCCATCGTGCTGAGGACTTGCCTTGGGACAGCCTTCTCCTAGAGTCTTCCCCGGGAGGCGGTGCCGAACCAGGCTTTGGGTCTGGTCTTCCCCTGCCGCCAGGAGGCGCCCGGCTAGAGGACCCTTCTTCCTTGACCCTGGCAGAAATCTACCGGGAGTTGTACGCTTTCTTTGGTGACAGCTTGGCCACACGCTTCGGCACTGGCCAGCCCGCGCCCACGGTCCCGCGCCCACCCGGAGACAAGAAGGAGCCAGTGGCCGCTCCAGACTCGGTGCGGAAAATGCCGCAGCTGACCGCTAGCGCCGTGGTCAGCCCGCAGGGAGACGAGAGCCCGCTCGGCGGGGGCCCCGCGACCGCCTCCGCCGCCTCGGAGAGCAGGCCGCTGCCGCGCGTGCACCGGGCGCGGGGCGCTCCTCGTCAGCAGGGTCCTGGCACCGGGACGCGCGACGTCTTCCAGAAGAGCCGCTTTGCGCCCCGCGGTGCCCCCCACTTCCGTTTTATCATCGCTGGGCGTCAGGCCGGGCGGCGTTGCCGCGGGCGTCTCTTTCAGACTGCTTTCCCCGCGCCCTACGGGCCCAGCCCGGCGTCCCGCTACGTGCAGAAGTTGCCCATGATCGGCCGTACCGGCCGCCCGGCCCGCCGCTGGGCGCTCTCGGACTATTCGCTGTACCTGCCCCTGTAAAGCTGCGGCCCCTTCAAGAATAAATCCTCCCCAGGAAGTGACGTGTCCGGGCTCGTGGGCGGGGCTTGGGCGGTTGGCTTCCTGGTGGCCCAGGCACCATGGCGCTACGCTGGTTGCAGCGCGTTGAGCTCGCGCTATTCGCTGCCGCCTTCCTGTGCGGGGCTGTGGCGGCTGCGGCACTGACCAGGACCCAGGTGCGGCTGCGGGGCGGGCTAGCTTTGGTTTGGAGCAGGCCGACGTCCGGGACTGGCCGCGGTAGCTCCACCGGTCTTAGGGGCTGAGAAGTCCCAAAGTTGTTTCCTTCCCTCCCAAGATGAGCCTGTTGTTAAACTGCTGCATAAGCTTGCTTGGGTACTGAGACATACAGGCCGTCTTTGCATTTATCCAATAGAAACGTTTTGCCACCCCCCCCCCAAAAAAAAAAAACAACGTAGTGTAGAGGAGGTGATCGAGGTACCACATGATTCTAACGCGATGTGTGAAATGAGGAAACGTAAATACCTACGTACATTTAAAATTTACTACTGCTGGGCAGTCTTGGTAATAGAGTAATTTGAGTGTCTATAGGAGTCTAGGACACTACAGGCTAGGAGAGCTGCTTGTTTAAGGGCACACAAGGTCAGGGTTTACTTCAGAATTTCTGCTCACAAAGAAGGCTGCAACGTGTGATTTCTCTTGGGTTTTTGTTTTTTGAGACAGGGTTTCTCTATGTATCTAGCCCTGGCCATCCTGGCACTCCCCCTAGACCAAGCTGGCGTCAAACTGAAATATCTACCTGCCTCTGCCTCCCTGGTGCTGGGATTAAAGTGTGCCACCACTGTCCGGCTTCTCTTGGGTTCACTAGAACCCACTGAATTTTCTGATCCCTTCGGGGCCCTGCAGACTTGGTTACCAGCAGATCTACATCAGTCTCCCCGTTTCTCCTAATTTGTGAACTAGCCCTGACATCTGGCAGTAACCTGCATCTCGGGACACTAAACTGGAACGAAGGACTAAACAGCTTTCTCTCCACAGGGCTCCTTCGGTGGTAGCTGCCCCTTGTATGGTGTGGCTGCCCTCAATGGCTCCTCTCTGGCCTTGTCAAGTCCCTCAGCCCCTTCCCTCTGCTCCTTTGTAGCTGTGGCTTCAGGCCTTTTGGCCCTCTACTGCCTTCTGCTTCTCCTCTTCTGGGTGTACAGCAGCTGCATTGAGGATTCCCACAGGTGATTGCCCTACTGAGGACAAGGGGCTGAGGTGAGAGGAGTTCCAGCTAAGCCTCACAGCTTGTTTTCTCTCCCTCAGAGGTTCTGTAGGGCTCCGAATGGCTTTGGCCACCTCAGCTATAGCCATCTTCCTCATCTTAGTATCTGCCTGTATACTTCGATTTGGCACCCGTTCTCTCTGCAACTCCATCATCTCCTTGAACCATACAATCAGGTAATGGGAGAGGGAGGGAAACCTGGCAGGGACTATCTTCCCTCTGTAGGGGACAAGTCATTTACGTTCCCATTTTATCCCCATCCTTTGGTCCTTTAAGAACACAAATGTGCTTAGAGCGTTTTCCCTCTCTCTATCCTCACAGCTGCTCTGACGCCCAGAAAATCTCATGGACACCCCCTGGAACTGCTGTGCAGTTTTATTCCAACCTACGAAATGCTGAAGTGAGACAAAGGGATATACTAAGATTAAATACCTGTAGCTCAAGTATGGAGTGTTCTCCACGTAATATGTGCTTGGCTGTAATTCAGCCAAAAGCTCCAAGTATCCGTGGGTGTGTCACCTGATTCTCAATAGAGGATATTGAGTACTGGAGATGGCGTCCTTCCTCATATTCCTGTTTTCTCTCACAGACCTCTTCTTGGGTGAATCTGGTACTGTGGTGTCTGGTTTGGATGCTCCAGGTCGTGCAGTGCAAGTCTGAAGCCACCCAGGCTCCAGAGAGGGGTGACCCAGAGTGGAGCTCTGAGACTGCTGCTCTTGTTGGGCACCGCCCATCTCGCTCCTGAAGAATGTTCAGCATGTTCTCTGCAGCCAGAAGCTCCATGCCCAAGAGCTTTTAATCTTGTCTCAAATACAGCCCTGTTTATACCGAGAGCCTCAGTTTTCCCTCCAGGAGGGAAACATTAGAATAGACCCCCCTGCCATACCTTTTCACCTTAACATTTTTTTGTACCAAAATAATATATATTATTTTTCTTTATCATGGCATAGAATTCTTAATGTAAAAGAAAATAGATGGGAGAGAAGACAGAATGATGGCTTATCGGGCCCTTTAGAAGACAGATTTATTGGCTAGTAGTGAATCCTGGGTGCCTTTTCATTGCCCTGGGTTGGTTGTCTCATCTCGAGGGTTTGCATCCTCATCTGAGAAGGGTAAGCCACTTTTCACAGGCTCCGGTAGGCACCCACAGTGTTGTCAAAGAGTTGAGTGTTGGGAAAGTGTCCAGTTTTGTCCAAAAGGAAGTAGAAGCGTCGGCCTTTAATTTTCAGAGGTAACATGGCAGGAACTTCACCTCTGTGGGCCATGCAGGAAACCTGGTTCAAGGGAACTGTGAAACGGGTCCCCAAGCCAAAGAGGGCATAAGTGGTGAGTGTCACTTGCTGCCCTCCTGCAAGGAGCATGACTGAACGCACAGATCGGAGAGAGTAGAGAAGACCAGCGCCCAGGACCAAGGTTCCTGCAGGAGAAGCAAAGTGGGGTAAAGGATTATACAGACCCCTGCTAGAGCAACACAGTGCTGTAATGGCTCTAACAGAATTTTGTGTTTCTAACGCTAAACCCATCACTTAGACAAGCTAAGCAGTAGTAGTGCACAACTTTAATCTGAGCACTCAGAAGGCAGAGGCAGGAGGATCTGAGTTCGAGGCCAGCCTGTTCTACAGCATGAGTTCCAGGATAGCCAGAGTTATACAGAAAAACTTCCTCCCTCCACTGTCAAAATGCTAATATTACATCTGGGTGCCAACACGTACAGTTTACGCAGTGCTGGGGATTGAATCCAAGGCCTCATGCCTTAGGCGAGCACTCTACAAATTGAACCATACCGACGTTCTTATAGATGGCCAGCTTCGTCGTTAAAGGGAGAAAGTGAGCCAGTGGCTTCAGTAGCCTGCTCACGGCCAGAGGGAAGAACAGACCTTGACTTATGGTGTGTGGGGCGGAGGTGGGGAGTTGGAGAGCAAAACATTCAGGGACTTTCATCGCAACTGTACTGGATATCCCGCTTACATTTCCGCTCATCCAGGATTGGGAACCCTTCATTGAGTTTTGTGCTCACAGCCCCACGGCAACCTGAAGCCATGCCCTTACCCATCGTGCCGCAACCAACAGCTAGCCCGTAGCGCCAGAGTGCAGACCGCAGGTCGGTGTTGCCCTGGTTGGGGGCCTCCGCAGGACCTCGGATAAGAGGTCGGGACAATGCTGCAACAGCCAGAGAGGTCCAGAAGATGCCCTGGCCGGCGCAGAATAGTCCAAGGGTGGCAAAGAAGCGACCCCGTTCATTTCGGAAGAGCAGCACATCTCGTGGGACCTCATTTTGCAAATGCCGGTACACAGGCTGGGACCGCAGCAAGGAAAACAGACCACGGACATCCCGCCACCAAGGTGCCGCCATAGTGCGGCACTTCCGTCCCCGGGGCGGGACTTCCTGTTACGACACATTCTCCCACCCCTTCCTGCAGCGAGGGAAAACAAGCCAGTAATAGGACACAAACTACAATATCACTCTTTATCTTAAAAAGTAAAGGGAATCTGGGGTTAAGTACACAGAGCACCTAAGTCCTTCGGGTAGTTTAGTGTCAGCTCTACAAAGTAAGCTTTGGCTTCCTGGCACCATGAGGCTCAATCTTCCAGAAGTCTTCTGTAAGTCTTCCAGAAGGTAGGTGAGGAGGATGAGGAAGCCCTCCCTCCTCAGTCACAGTTACAGGCTGGCCTTGGTGCTGCACAGGAGACGGCAGATGACAGCCAGACAATATTATCCAAGGGCTATTTACAAGGGGGCTTTTCCTGTGATCATTTCATAAACGCTACTTCTGGAATCTCTCCCTTGGCCTGCAGAAAGAGAACAGGTAAGTAGAGCCAGATGATTCCTTTCTCACCAGCTCATTTGACACTCCCCATCCCACACCCTGCTGTCCTGGAACTCTATATAGACCAGGCTGGCCTCAGTTTCAATCTGGCTACCTCTACCTCCCAAGAGCTGGGAGTAATGACAAGCCCACCACACCCAGCCTTCATTTGACCCTTTTGAAAAGCTCAGAGATCCCTGGTTCTAGCCACAAAATTCCCATACCCTACCTTGAGATGAGTGAAGGCCTGAGCAGATCTGGTGTAGTCCCAGTTATTGTCTTGAAGGCACCTGAAGTGAGATTAGAATAGGAAGCCACGTGAGAATCTGACTACTCAAGGGGGAAGATGTCATTCTATAATCCATGCCATGAAGAACTTCACCCAAGTTTTTCACTAAGTTTATACATTGTTGCGCCACTTATACAAATGAAACATTAAAATGTCTAACAAAAATGACCAAAATTTTACACTGGAATGGAAGGATTTACATAATTTAAAAACTAAGTTGCAGGATGGCAAGATGGTGCAGGCCTTTAATCCCATTCCACCATTCAGGAGGCAGGAGTAGGTGGGAATCACTGTGTCGGAGGCAATTCTGAGCTACACAGTGACTCTCAGGCAGCCAAAGCACATAGCAAGACCCTGTCTCAAAACAAAACTGTTGCAGAACCATATATAAGAGGACTCTTGCTCCAGGTATGCACCTATAGTCCCAGCTCCCTTGAAATGATGAGGATTACTGAGTTCAAGAAGAGCTCTGGTAACTTAATGAGACCTTGTCTCAAATTGAATGACAAGTAAAAAGAGGACTGGGTAGCAATAGCTCATGCTTTTAGCCATACCATTCTAGAGGAAGATGCAGGCAGGTATCTATGAGTTCAAGGCCAGACAAGTACATAGTGTAACCCTGTCTCAACAAAAAAGGTGGCCAGGGAAATTAGCTTGGTGGTAGAGTGCCTAGCATATATGAAGTCTGAAGTCTAGGTTTAATCCCTAATTTTACTGTGGGGAGAAGGGAGCAACATGTAAGCAAAAGGGCAACAATTCATTCTTAATTTGTGCTTTGGAATTTTTTTTTCCCTCCAAGACAGGGTTTCTTGGTAGCTTTGGAACCTGTCCTGGAACTAGCTCTTGTAGACCAGGCTGGCCTCAAACTCACAGAGATCCGCCTGCCTCTGGCTCCCAAAAGTGCTGGGATTAAATGTGTGTGCCAACACTGCCCGACTGCTTTGGAATTTTATAATTTATGCAGAAGTCTTGGTGGAAATCTTTTTTGGCTGTTTCCTCTTGGTCCTATCCATGCTCGGCACTCACTTCTGAGACCACTCGAGGTTCATGCCAGACTGGGTAGAGAATGCTTGCAACATTTCCTGTTGTTCTGGGGAGAGCGTGGGTACTGGACTGGACGAAGGTGTGGGTGCAGGTGCAGGCATGGCGAAGGCTCTTTGGATTTCTTCAGGGCTGGCATTCCGCACAAATAATTCATCATTTATAATACATAACCTTGGGGACAAAGAACATTTTAAATAAATAAGACAAATAACCTCTCACTTCTACATTGTCTCTGTTCTCAGATCTGGTTAAAACACATGGTGTCCATCTAATGTTACTTTTCATCATTTGACTACAGACGAGGTATTTAGGAGGATTATCTCCCAAACACATTAGAATTTTTTTTTGTTTTGTTTTGTTTTTTTTTGTTTTTCGAGACAGGGTTTCTCTGTGGTTTTGGAGCCTGTCCTGGAACTAGCTCTGTAGACCAGGCTGGTCTCGAACTCACAGAGATCCACCTGCCTTTGCCTCCTGAGTGCTGGGATTAAAGGCGTGCACCACCACCGCCCGGCCATATTAGAATTATTATAGTTGTTACTCAAGCTTCATGAACTTCATATTTATTGCTTTTCTACAATTCTGCTAACTCCCTGAGGAATAATTCTTCCCATTTATCACACTGCTGGTGTGAGACTGAGACTGATGCCCAATGTGATAAGCTGAGCACTTACCCTGAATTGCTGGCAGGAACAGCAATGAATGTTCTCGTGAAAGCACGTAGAGAGTCTCGAGACTTCCCATCCACTGCAACGAGAACAGCAGCAATGGCTCCTTAAGAGTCACTCAAGCTTGATGTGTACAAAAGGTTCTCACATCATGGTCAGGTAAGGATGATTATTAGGACACAGAAGAACAGAGGTGGAATGAAGGGACAGATCAAGGAGGACAGGAACAGGAAGTAAGTGAAACAACTTCGAAAGTCTTGACCCTGTGGCTTGGCAAGGGTATCTGAAGTCATTTCAGTTCCTAAAGCACCACTGTACAAGAGTATTATGAACCTCGTCTAACAAAACAGAAGAAAAGAATGGTTCTGAGGTACTGTAACTTTGCTAGACCCACAGAATAAACACAGGGATGGAAATGAAGACCTGTCTGACTCTTCCATCTACATTGTTCTGGTCCCTAGGTTTTTGTCACACTGCATCTAAGACAGGTAGGAGATAAGATCAAACCAAGATGCTTTGGGTAAAGTAGGAAGGTCAGAGCAGAAAAGGGCTAAGAAGATAGCTGGGAAACGAAGGATCGGAGAAAGGTTCAGGACTCAAGATTTTTACCTTCCTTGAAGACTCCATTGACAGAAAAACACAGCAATGTGCTCTGAAAGAGAAAAGAGAAAAAACCAGAGCTTGGGCCTCCTCACCCAAGGAGTGCTAAACCCATTCCCCACCCCAGTTCTGGGCTTCTGTCAGGAGAGTATGTGCTTACTGTTTGGGCACTTATGTCTACCACAAAGGAATTGATGTCATGTTGAGTTTTGGGTAACTCATTGAGGAAGGCAACAACGTTGAGACGTGTATGCTTTAACAGCCGGAACCGCAGGGCTGCAAGAAGAAGGAAGAGAAACCAAAGTTAGGGCACACGTGTCTGCCCTGGCTAGCTCTCCTGACTGTCTCTCACTCTGACTGCTCACACGATATACTTACTGGGATCTTTAAGCTTCTTCACATTTCTGCTGTCTTTGAAGTATTCAGATAAGTTGGTTCTGGAAAATAGGGGGGAATATGGTGGTGGTCAGAAGAGTAGCCTGTATCTACCAAAAAACCCTGTGGTTCTAGGTTTTGACATGTGACACTCACCGGACAGAGTTCGGTGGAATGCTTAGTGAGCAACAGGCCCCATCATGGTAGGCATCTAGGAGACCCTGGCGGTCTCCTGAGTCATAAATTGCATAGTACCTGTAAGGAAAGTGAAAGGAAGAGTCTGAGTTGTGTCTAAAACCAAAGTAACACAGTAGTGAGCTATGCACAGGCCAGTCACTATCCCCAGCCCTAAGGGCTCCTGGGATACTCACTGCTGCAAGAAGTGCAGGACCAAACTCTTTAAGTTTTCTGTTCCAAAATAGCTTCCCTGAAATCATACAAGACATTAGGATGACAGGACCAGTATGCTTTCCACTCACGAGTTTATAATTCTATCCCCAATTCTGACCTTGCAGGGTGGTAGCATTGTGGGGGCTTCAACATCAAAGGCAATTGGAGGGGGTAACTCGTGGCCATCCTGTGGAAACAGTGAATGTAACATGTGAAACAGAAGACTTAATTTGTTAGCACACAAAAGAGCTAAGAGCAGAGTCAGAAGTCAATCATAAAAGGCTATAAAGAGTGTGCAGGAATCTGGTGTGAACTTTTCTAGGATGATGGCTACTACTGTTAGCATATTCTCAAAAGGGATCTACTCATTCACACTGGGAGTCACAAAACAGAGGCAAGACCTCAGTTGTGCTTGTTAGAAGAGAACAAATTGTTTTGTTTTTCTGTAACTTTGGAGCCTGTCCTGGAACTAGCACTTGTAGAACAGGCTAGACCTGAATTCACAGAGATCTGTCCTACCTCTGACTCCCAGGTATTGGGATTAAAGGCATGCACCATCACCATCAGGCCTAAGAATGAACTGTTAAACTTACCAGGCGTAATAACTTGGGAAATCGTTCGCGAATGGCGCTGTCAAGAACGGGACAGAAGTAAGTGACGCTTCAGAGCCATCATGCCTCCTGGGCTGCTCTAGGAGCAAATACACCAAAAACCCGAGGAACAGCCCATCCCATCCTCATCGCCCACTCCTTCCCAATCTGCACTTGGAGATAGATAAGAACCCCAATTCCCTTCCTCACAAGGGGTACCCCTCTGGATTGCCTTGAAGGCTGGCTGTCTCTTCTCAGTACCTGATCCCGAGTGCCACGGGAAGAACACTCAGCCCAAGCTTTAAGCCTAGGGCTGCCTTCCCCACCTTGCCCCCCTTACCTTCCACCTACTCACCTGTGCAGCCCCGGGAGGAGGGAATAGGGTGGGAGCCCAGGGGCTCCGCTGCCTCAACAGGTATCCACCAGTTCTGCCAGGTCTGGCCTTGGCCAAGACCAGAACACACCACAAGTATGGCACAGGATGTTGGGGCAGGGAGATGAGCAAGACAGGGCTCAAGAGAAAAGAAGGCAAGAGAAGAGACCAAGGGAAAGGAGAAGAGAAAAAGAGAAAGTAGGCAGGGCAGGGCAAGGACAGGAAGACATGGAGAGATAAGGAGAGGAAGCAAAGCAACAGAGACAGAACTGAAGGCAAAGGCACTTAGAAAAGAAAGGGATAGGGAGAAAGAAAGACCTTCTGATACAGCCCTTTCCTTCAGCTGCCCCTTTCCTGTGGTTCCAAGGTAGAAACGAAGAACAAATCCTACTATAGTGGCTTGTAGTCGCTTGCTGTTGGCCAGGTCTCTGTCTGCTCCCTGGGTCCTGGTCTGAGCTAGGCGTGGGAAGTAAAGCAGCCATGGGGCCAGAAGACCTCCCTCAGAAGACATGAGGGTTTAGGCTCCTGCCGAGTTGGGGGGGTGAGGGTCTATGCCCCACCTCAGTTGGCCCCCAAGTTCTCTCCTGATGGCCCCTCTGCGACTGTGCCTGTCTTAGGTTGTTCCTTCCCTGAGGAATCTTACCCGTCTCTGGCTAACCAGCCATCCTCTGGGGCCAAACAGGCTGATGTGAGGTATGCAAGTGAGGAAGGGGCAATGCCCCTGACAGGGTCATTTCTTTGTCTCCTTGGTAGCAGATGCCCCTGTGGCCTCCACGCCCAGCACCTGCCTTGGGATCCCCACGCCTCCTGGTGGGGCCCTGGCTTAGGTCACATCTTAGGGAGCCCAGGTTTCTTCTCCAGAAGGGCCCAGCTCACAGCACTGGGCAAGAGAGACCAATAGCATGGTAGCAGCCTCCAAGAGGCATCAACCTCAGCACAAACAGGAAAGACCAGGCCACAGCCTTGAATAAGTCAATCATGGAAAGAGTCCCTCTTGGCATAATGGCAAGAGGGAACATCAAAGGACAAACAAGGAAAGGTCTACCTCAGTAGGTAGTCCCAGTTAGTGAGGACTTTCTCACCCTGAGTATACTAGGCTTTTGGGTGAAGACAATCATATGGGTGGGACATATATATGACACCCCCATATAAGAACAGAAAAGGAGGTGTCCTTCCTGGAACAACAGATAGGGAGAATCTAGAAAAGGCTGTGTTCAAGAAGGAAGAAAAAAGGCCAGAGAACAGTAGGTGGGCAAGAAGGAAAGAAAGGAGATCTGGGACAAAGGTGAGAGACACAGAGAGGCAGAAAGGAGTACGTGATCCTCCTCCCAAAGGACAGGTGGTTCCAGCTCAGGGCTGCATGTTCTCCTGTAGACGGGCACTGGTCAGGGTGCATTAGCTCAGCCTCCAAGGGGGTGAAGGTCCCCAGGAGGGGAGACAGAGGCTACAACTGACCTGATATAGGTAGACTGGTCTCGGAAGGTATCACACATGGGGTTTCTGTCAAGCCACAGCTCTTCCAACTTCAGCCCTTTTATTTTGTCTAATTCCCGCTCAGACTTCAACTATGAAGGATAAGGGGGAGGCAAAAGGGAAAAAAGAGACCCTAGTAAGGATGGCAGCTGGATCTCCACACTCCCAACCTACCTAAGTTGTCTTTCTTGCCTCCCACCATGGTCAGCCAAACTCTTCTCACCCTCCACCATTGTAGCAATGAAGCCAGCCAGGGTCAGTGTGTGATGGCTCAGTGGGGCACAAGTTCTTGCTGCACAAGCCTCACAACCCAAGTTCCAACCCAAGAACCCACAGTGGAAGAAGAGAACCAACTCCCAAAAGTTGTTCTCCAACTTCCACTCACTTATAACAACTAAGTATTAAAAATAAAAGCAACACGATGTTTTTGGTCCTCACTTGGTTTCCAGAGAGATTTAAGGTCTTTAGATTTGGCGCTTTCTGTACAATACTGGACATATCATCCAGCTTGTATAGTTTGTTGTTGCTCAAGTTCAAAGACAATAGCTGTGAACAGAACAAAGTTTACAAGTATTACCACACACAGAGCAAGGGTAACTCTGGTCCCTCACCCTACCCTGTTTATCCCACTTTGCTTTACCTCAGGAATGTTCTCTTCAATGATTCGCAGGGTGACCATCATACAGTTTCTGCGGTTTAGGACAGCATCAACATTGTTGGCAACCAAATCTTCAGTAAACACAAAGAAAAGTCTGAGAGGGCTTGCCAACCTCAGTGTTATAAAGACCGATTGCTCCCCCTCTCCATCTAGTCAGGACCACTACTGTCAGCCATACCTGGGTCTAAGCGGAGGCCCTTGAGGTCAAGTGCTTGCTGGGAGCCATCATATCGTTTGCTCATGACCAGCTAGAGGAAAGAAATTAGAGAAAGGGTTTAGTGCTCACCGAGGGAGATTTAAGGACTGCTGTACCACTTACACTGGACTCACCTTGAGCTGCTCTATTTGTTCAGGCTTCAGTTCAAGCTGTACAGTGCGGGGTGGAGCAGAGGCGTTGATGATGATGGATATCTGAAGAGAACACAGACAAGCAAGAATATACGTGAAATAAGTGTGTCCCCAGAACTAATACTCAGTCCTTTTTACTCAGTACATCAGCATCAACCTATCCCACACCCCTGGCCCTTTATCTAACATACCTTTCTGTTTTCTCGATCGTGAATCTTACAGTTGACAGCCTTTAATGCAGAAGCAGTACTGGCATCTTCTACAAAAAACTGGGCCCGTGTGTGTTCATAGTGAAACTAGAAGAAGGAAAAACAAGAACATTAGATTTGGAGTCCATAGGCTTTTGGCCAGCCTCCCAAGCCTGACCTCGTCTTACCTCAACAGGGTTGAAAGGGACACTGCACTTGCTCTGAATCATGCTTAGGAGCCATGCTTTGTCATACTTTTTGCCATAAGGAATCTGGAAGTGAGAGAGAAGGACAGTATATTTCAGTTCTCCTTCTGTATTTTCTGCCAAGACTGAAAAGTTTTCTAGAGCTCTAGAGTGGAGCTCAAAGATAGAAGACATACTTAACATGGCATGCATGAGGCTCAGTGACAGAAGGCATGACACATGCTTATATACAGGAGGCTGGCTCTACCAGCCTCCTGCTCCTAAAGAAAGGATCAGATGTAACACGCCTTCAATCCCAGCACTAAAAAGGCAGAGGCAGGTGGATCTGTGTGTTCGAGGCCAGCCTGGTCTACAAAGTGACTTCCAGGACAGCCAGGACTGTTACAGAGAAACCCTGTCTTGAAAATTCTGGGGAAAAAAAAAAAGTAAAAAAGAAAGAACCAGATGTAGGTTTCCATTTGAGATACAAAAAGTTCCTTAAAAATCTTTTCCATATACTTATTATTTTTGGCAAGATGCCTCAGACCACATGGCCTGAATTAATACATCAAATGTATTAATTCTAAATCCTAAGATATGTGCTTTACCTGCCCCACAGAAACTCCACAGCCACATAAGCCACTCTTAGCTTAAGTGTTTCTCTACCTCCTGACTCTCCTGAGCACACTCAGCAGATTCCCCTTCCACTTGTCATTGTGCCTATCCTCAACTCCCTTTTAGCCATGTTCTTTTTTTTAAAAGATTCATTCATTCATTCATTCATTCATTTATTATGTGAGCACTGTTCTGCCTGCATTCCAGAAGAGGGCATTGGATCTCATTACAGATGGTTGTGAGCCACAACGTGGTTGCTGGGAATTGAACTCAGATCCTCTAGGAAGAGCAGCCAGTGCTCTTAACCTCTGAGCCATCTCTCCAGCCCTGTCCCTGCTCTTTTTTTTTGTTGTTGTTGTTAAAGATTTATTTATTTATTATGTATACAACATTCTGCTTTCATGTATGCCTGCACGCCAGAAGAGGGTGACAGATCTCATTACAGATGGTTTTGCGCCACCATGTGGTTGCTGAGAATTGAACTCAGGACCTCTGGAAGAGCAGTCAGTGCTCTTAACCTCTGAACCACCTCTCCAGCTCCCCCCCCCCCGTTTTTTTTTTTTTTTTTTCCGAGACAGGGTTTCTCTGTGGCTTTGGAGCCTGTCCTGGAACTAGCTCTGTAGACCAGGCTGGTCTTGAACTCACAGAGATCCGCCTGCCTCTGCCTCCCGAGTGCTGGGATTTAAAGGCGTGTGCCACCACCGCCCGGCTCCGTCCCTGTTCTTAAATGTTAAGAAACTCATTCCAAGAGGAAAGGGTGGATAAATGTGATACTTGATTGTTGAGTAAACACTGGACTACGTGGATTTGAGGAGCTGGTGGTGAGTGTCAAACACCTTTACAGAGTCCAGTCCCATTCCCCAAATCATCTACTCTCCCAAGGTACTCACTGTAATCTTGAACCAGTTCTTGGTGGTCCCATCTTGGCTGGTCCCAGCCCCTCCTCTCTCTGGATGAGCTTTGTCTCTCCTTACAGTAATATGAATTCGATCTCGCTCATGCCAAGTATCCCCCTGACGGTTAGGCCGATTGGGATAAGGGTTGCTGTTGGGAAGCAGAATTAAATTTCCATAAACACTAGGAAAGATGAACCTGACCTACTAACGAAAGACACTACAGCTACTAAATTGGTTTGGTCAAGTATCACTTTACAAAGTGAGACAAGAAAGAATAGGACTATATTTCAGTGGGCCACTATTTAAAGCAGAACAATTAGTCACTTACTATCTCACTCGGGGGCCATCTTGGGGATCATTCATTGCCACATCTCCATCATCTTCCTCAAACCGGGAGGATCGTATACCAGAACCACCCCTTCCAGACCGACGGTTCCCCTCACACTTCCATCGGAAAGGGCCCCGGCCTTTCTTTCTTCTTTGAGGGAAACTAACACGGTCATCATGCTCTGGAATCGGAAACAGATACAGAAATTGGTAATACATCAGTGGTCTGCAGCCACTGTCTGTACTCCTGAGAAAGACATACTGATTACAAAGACTACCTCCATATCTATGCCCTAGACATAGTAAAAAGCTTTCTGTAGGACGTCAACATCAAGAACAAATTATTGGAAAACTGCAGGGCTATTGAAAAATAAAAGGGTCAGTAATGTACCTCAAGGGGCTGGAAAGATGACTCATTCTTTGTTTTGCCTCCCCCGCCCCCCTTTAAGACTTATTTATTATGTATACAGTGTTCTGCCTGCATGTATGCCTGCAGGACAGAAGAGGGCACAAGATCTCATTACGGATGGTTGTGAGCTACCATGTGGTTGCTGGGAATTGAACTCAGGACCTCTGGAAGAGCAGTCAGTACTCTTAACCTCTGAGCCAGCTCTCCAGCCCCTGGTTTAGTTTCTTGATACAGGGCTTCTCTATGTAGCCCTGACTATCCTTAAACTCAGAGATCCACCTCCCTCTGCTTCCCTGAGTGCACCCCGAACCCCCTGGCTAGACGACTTTTTTTTAAAAAAAATTTATTCTTTTCTCATACAGTACATACCAACCATAGCTTTCCCTCCCTCCACTCTTTCCAGTTTCCTCCTCCCCAGAAATGAGCAGGTCTTCCAGTGATGTTAAACAAACAGCATAACAAGATACAGTAAGACAAGATAAAACCCTCATTTAAGAGCACTGGCCAGTCTTCTAGAGGACCAGCTTTGATTCCCAGCACCCACACTGCCATGCTCAATTGTCCATAATGTCATTCCTGAGGCTGCCATGGGCACCCTACGCCAGGCCCTCACGTGGTATACAGAGATACAAGCAGGCAAAACACTCATATGGATTAAAAAAAAAGTCAAAAAGGAAAAAAATGTAGCTCAGTGGTAGAGTGCTTGCCTAGCACACTCAAGGACCTGGGTTTAATCCCTAGCATTGCTTCAAAACAGACAAACAACAACAGAAAAAGGAGAATTTTCCATTTGGGTATGGTAGACCATGTTTATTATACCAACAGCTGGGAGGTAGAGGCAGGAAATCAGGAATTCAAGATCATTTGCCCCGACATACCAAATTTAAGCCCAACCTAAGCTCCATGAGATCCTGTCTTAAAACAAATTAAAGTTTAAAAAGGCATGGTGGGTGTGGGAATTCTCTCTACAAGTTCATATGAACAACCTTCAAAATCAGTGGGTTAAGAGGCTGAAGAGATGGCTCAATAATTAGAGTACCTGCTGTTCTTTTAGAGGAACCAAAATTGGTTCCTAGTACCCACATAGCTTCTCACAACTGTGCTCTGCCATGTGGATACTGGGTATCAAAGCTGATCCTCTGGAAGAGTAGCTCTAAAGTCATCTCTCCAGCCCAAGGTACATTCTTGACTCTTCAATATTCAGTATCCCTACAGTTTTTCAATAACTTGGTCCTGATGTTGATGTCCTATAAAAAGTTCTTTCCTTTGGCCAGGGCACAGGTTGTCTGTATGGAAGTAGCCTTTGTAGTTAGTTCCAGGAAATCCAGTACCCTTTTCTGGGCTCTGCACGCACTAGACACACACATGCAAGCAAAATATCCAGATACAGAAAAATAAAATAAACAAATCCTTAAAATAGTAACAAAAGGTGAATATATCACAATTATGTATATATACATATGTGTATAAATATATCACATTATGTATATGTATAAAATTGTCAAAAAAATAAAGAAAAAAGTTAAGCAGAAAGAAGTTCCTTTATGCAAACAAAAACAAAAAACATGGAAATGTAACCTGACACCTGGAAATGTAGCATGATTAATAAAAATCAAGAGAAAAAAATTGGGGTTCAACCTGAAGGTCAGAAAAGCAAAATACCCAGCCAGTGGCTTTTACCTTTACCTCAGTCTGAAATTGTGATCTTGCCTCCAGAAATCTCTAAATGAGACGGTGTCTGAGAGCTGTCTCCTTTTGTCTTATATTCCACTCTGGTGCTGGGATTAAAGGTGTGCACCACTACCAACTGGTTTCTATGGCAAACTAGTGTCACTACTGGGATTAAAGGTGTGTGTCACAACTGCCTGGTCTGTAAGGCTGACCAGTGTGGCTGCTTTACTCTCTGAACTTCAGGCAAGCTTTATTTATTAAAATAAAAGTCAAATAAAATATCAATACATGGAAACCTTTTGAAATTTTTGATCTTTTGCCATACATACAAATGCAAAAAACAAAAAAAATGTACAAATATGACCTATTTAAAACCCCCTAATAATAATCACTACCTCCTTGCTCTTAAACTGTTACTCTGAATTTGAAAAATGCTAGTTTCTTTGAGCAGAAATGCCCTGCATCTCAAGGGACTTATAGATTCGGGGTCTGGTGATATTTCCATATCAGGGTCCTGGAATGTTCTCTAATACAGTGTTTGAAGCAGGAGGATTTCAAGTTCCATATCAGTTAAGCTCCTGCTTTAAAAAGGAAAGTAAGCTGGACATAGGGACATACAACTTTAATCCCAAGAGTTACAGAGGCAGGCAGATCTCTTGAGTTTTCAAGGCCAGCCTGGTCTACACAGTGAGTTCCAGAACAATAGTCAGAGCTACACATTGAAACTTTGTCTCAAAATTTAAAAAAGAAAGAAAGGGGACAGGGAAGGTAAGTAAATAAAACCAAGAGTAGTAGTACACTGTTTTTAATGCAAGATGATCAGAGAGGCTGAAGTTCATTCTCTCATATGTACAGTTCAAGGCCAGACTGGGACTGAGACCCTGTCAGTCTGTCTCTCTCTCTGTGTCTACATATATGTATTTGTGTGTATATATATATTTAGACACATACACAAAAGGAGGGCTGAGAGTACAGCTCAGTACATAAAGTGCTTTACCTATCCTTCACACATACAAAAAGATCACCAGACTGAGACTGAGGCAGGAGAATTTGAAACCTCAAGTCAGTCTGGGCAACTTAAAAAAGATAACATCAAAAAAGGATGGGATGGGACTATAGCTCTGTGGAAGGGGATTGCCAGGAACAATGCAAGGCCTTGTGTTCAACTCCCAGCACAAAATAAATAAGTGTGTGAGGCAGGCATGGCGGCACATGGTTGCAATACCAAACTTGGGAAGTAGGCACAGAAAGACTATGAGGCCAGCCTGGGGTACTAAGGCTGACCCTATTAGGGATAATTAGCCTTTCCCAGTAATGACTCCCTAAATTCAACCCAAATGGTTAGCCTTAAAAACAAGTACATGCAAGTAACACTAAATGGACTCAGCAGATTGTATGAATTTGGGGGAGAGGCAAGACATGGAAGTGATTGGAGGGAGGAGATCATGTTAAAATACACACACACACACACACACACACACACACACACACACACACGGAGGTTTTTTGAGACAGGGTTTCTCTGTGTAGCTGTCCTGGAATTCAGTTTGTAGACCAGGCTGGTCTCGAACTTAAAGAGATTTGGACAGTTGGTGGTGGCACTCACCTTTAATTCCAGCGCTCGGGAGGCAGAGGCAGGAGGATCTCTCTGAGTTCGAGGCCAGCCTATTCTACAAGAGGCAGTTCCAGGACAGGATCCAAAGCTACATTGAAACACTGTCTCGGGGAAAACAAAACAAAGCAAAAAACCCTTAGAGATCTGCCTGCCTCTGCCTCCCAAGTGATGGAATCAAAGGCGTGGGCCACCACTATCCAGCATATAATTATATTTTAATTAAAATAAAGGTTCACTGGGCTGAGGATTTTTCAGGCCCTGGATAAATCAGCACCACACAAACACAAAAAGGTTCATAACTTCCAGAAAAATCTACCTAATATCTAGCGTCCTGAAAACAAAGACCCTCAACCAAGTGACCCTAGCGAAAAGGAGTAAGATAAAGAAACAGTGCAACTAAGGTTCATTGAATCATCTCCACTTCGAGTCACTGTGTTCCAGGTCCTTGGTATAAAAGATCTCATTGACACACACCACAAACTTGGGAAGACAGGTACACACATGAAAGAGGTAGAAAACAAGACCTTAGCGCTTAACTCGCTGGGGTTAGCACAGCCAACTCTAGAGTCAAACCTCAGCTGTCATACTGTCCTCACCACCACGACGAATTAACAAGTCAGGGTAGTTGTTAGGGCTAGAAAACTGGTAAACATTAAGGAGCAAGCTGCAAAACCGCCTGACCGGAGCACCAGAGCAGCCAGCCCACGAATAAGGCACTACTGACTCACATTTAAAAGAAGAGTCGGGCCGCCAAATTGAATTGACAGGCATCAACCACCCTCGAAGTTCAAAGGAATCTTGTCACCCCACCCCTGAGCCACAGGTCCTCCAACGCCAGAATCTGAGCGAGTCTGAGGCCCCCGGGTCCCGCGGCGCCCCGTGCCCCCTGCCCGCGCGGCCACCAATGCCCACGAACGCAGAGCTCCTCGCGGCCTCCCGCCCCCGGGCTTGCGGCCTAGGCCGGGGCCGCCCACTCCGGCCCACCGCGCCGCCTCCCGGCCCGAGGCCCCGCACTAACCGTTGTATGGTTTCCCTTCGTCCGCCATGGCACAGGCAGGTACAGAGGCGGACTCAGGCTCAGTACCTGACGCCACCAAACGCCCGAACGCCCTGGCGCTCAAGACAGAAGCTCTCCTACCACCGGCGCCACCGCATTTATCCGGCGAAGCACGTCGCGCGCAGCCGACGTCCCCAGGATGTGGGCGGTACCGCGGGGCGGGAACACGCTCTCCGCGCCTGCGCAGAAGCAGGACGGCCTCGCGGGGGTGGGGCCAGGCCTTTCGAGGCCCGCCCACAGCCGGAGCTCCGGGCTCGTTGGCTTGCTGGCCGGCCCCGCCTTCCCGCTTCTCCACCGTGCCCGATGATTCGCGGGTCTCCCTAGAGCCGAGCTGGTGGCTATAGCCCTGAACTCAGAGCAGGGACGAGGGCCACACAGAAGAATGAGACTTGGCCTCAGTGGGAATAACGGCTCACAGTCCCTGCTGAGATCCCGGCAGCTTGTAAGTCGCAGCTGAACTCCTTACCAGCCGCAGGCCTAAGCCCTCCCAGCTTTCCTCGACTCTATGATGGATTATGACGAAATAGAAAATGGAATGTAAGCTCCACCGAAACAGGAACTTTAAGACACAGCTTTTCTTCCTGCAGCACTCCTAGCTCAGTATCTTGCCAAGCGTAAAAACCCGTGTGAATTAAAATCTAGTTCCTTGTAGGTCCTTCACAAATTGCCCGATCAAAAAAGACAGAATCAGGCCGCGAATGATGGGCCAGAACTTTATCCTAATATTTGGGTCGCAGAGTTGAGGCCAGCCTGGTCTACATAGAACTTTCGAGAACAGCCAGAGCTATGTAGAGAGATCCTGCTTTAAAAAAAAAAAATCAAAACAACTGGGTATGGTGGTGTAGGTCTTCAGTACTTGGGAGCTCAAGGCCAACATTGTCCACATAGCAAATATAGGAACAGCTAAAGCTACATAGCAAGATCCTGTCTCAAAACAAAAACCTGTCAGGGATATAGTGAGCATTGGTCTTTACACTTGAGGACCTGTCATCATCCCTACTGGGTAGACCCCTCAGCTAGGTAGGCAGGGAAAGTCTCTAACTTTCCTAATTTTCTAATTTCCAGGGTTTCTCTGGAAATTCAGGAGATCCACCAGCCTCTGTCTCCAGAGCACTAGGATTAAAAGTGTGCCACCACTGCCCGGTGTGATTACAATTTTTAAATGGCAAACCCAAAAGCTCTTATAGGAAATAACCTTCAGGCTGGGAGGTGGTGGCTTATGCCTTTAATCCCAACACTGAGGGAAGCAGAGGCAGGTGGACCTCTGTGAGTTCAAGGCCTTCATTGTGGCTAGGACACACTCTATGTTGGCCTGAGGTTCCTGGGATCCAGATGCTGCTGAGGGGACAGCAGTAGGCATGGAACAGTGGCTTCAATACTAATCAGTTCGGACAGAGCAGCTCATTAACCTCCCTTGAAGGTCTGTGGTAAGTGGGTTGCCTCCATTTTCCATTTGCTGAGGGTCTTAGAAGGTGCCAAAAACTGGGAACAAGTTCTCTTCTGCTCCCAGCAACAGAGGTCCTGCTTCACTTAGTTCAAGAATCAAGCTAAGTGATCTGAGAACACAGATGAAAACAGCCCCAGCACTGCTTGAGATGGTCCTGGAAGTTGCCACCCAATGATGAAGCCATTTGGCTCCAGTTCAAAGGAAAATTCTTCTAATGAAGTTCTGTTGTATTTGTTCCCTTTTTAGGAGGGAGTTGTGGGTAAAGAGCCCAAAAGTACCTTGCTTACCCGTGGTGCCCTTCAGAGCCACCAACTCTACCCTACTGGTTCTGGTATCAGGCACGACCCCACCCAGAAATGACAACGTCACTAGTGAAGCTGACAGTCTTGCTGTAATTGGGAGGAAACAGGCTGCAGCACATTTGGCAGATTGAGAGTCACCAGTAGCCAAAGTCAGGTTTGTGCAGGCAACTGAAGGGCTCAGAGCCCCCTCACTTCACATGGTGAATAGAGGGAGGCAGTCAAGTTCTAACCTGATGGTAAAGTTGGTCCCTGGGATAGTTTTGTCTCCTTGCCTCACTCTCAGGGAGGCAAGGAGGGCATTATCTCCCCTTGCTGCCAAAGTTACCTTTGGGGGAGGCTGGTAAGGTTTTATAAAAATCTCCTTGTGGAGACAACCTCCTCCACTGGCCCCTAGCTGGCTTCTGCTCCCAGCCACTTCACAGCAGAGTCCAAATCCAGAACCAGTGTGTTTCAAGGGCCTGAGGGGTAGGACAGAGTGGCCAGAGACAAGGGTGGGAAACAGGGACACTGGCCATTCTTAGCAGTTCCAAGGAAATGGCCTTTCTCCCAACCACCCTACACAGGCTCTATGGCAACAGTGGCCACCTGCCCTCCCAGGAGGGTCCCAAACCCTCCATGGAGTGCCTCAGAGTACGTGAGGGTTCAGGCAAGGAAGACCACAAAGATGATGAAGAAGACAATGAGGATGAGGAAGATTTTGACCATGAGCCACCGATTGGAGGTGACTGACTGGAAGTACTTGAGGATCTCTGAATGGGCGGCCTCAACATCCAGCTGGGCTCCAAGCACGTTCTCATCGATCCTGGAAACAGCCAGGAGAGAAAACAGGACATCGGATTAAAAAGAAAGCTGAGGTCATCTATTTATTGCTATGGAAAGGTGATCACAATACACAGAAATAAAAGTGTTTCATGTCATGTGATCTCTTTTGTGTACATGTATGAGTATATAGAAGAGTATATACAAGTATTTAAGGTAGTAGACCATGCTTGGCTCTAGTTTGAAACCTGCCAGTTATTATCTTGAGTTATTTAACCAAAGTCTTATTTTCCACATCTGAAAAATGAGATTGCCATAAACAACCCTACCTCCTTTCATGAGGTTTCAATTTTCAGTGAGTTAACTATGAGATGCACCCCAATCCATATGAGCACCTAAAATACCTTTTTTGTGTGTGTGGTTTTTCAAGACAGGATTTCTCTGTGTAGCTTTGGAGCCTGTCCTGGAACTTGCTCTGTAGACCAGGCTGGCCTCGAACTCAAAGATCCACCTGCCTCTGCCTCCTGAGTGCTGGGATTAAAGGCATGTGCCATCACCACCAGACATAAAATACGTAATTTTTAATCTAGCATTTGTTGATTTTTTTTCCAGGTAATGAACATTTCTTTTTTTTTTTTTTTTGGTTTTGTTTTGGTTTTTAGCATTTTCAAGTCAGGGTTTCTCTGTGTAGCCCTGGCTGTCCTGGAACTCATCATGTAGACCAGACCTGCCTCTGTGTTCCAAGTGCTGGGATTAAATATGTGTGCCACCACACCGGTGAACATTGTTATAATGGGGGTAAAGTTCAGACCACTACAGTAAGAAAATTCTGGCTGGGGGATGGGGACAACTTAATATAGACAGGAACTCAAAGAATAATACAAACCTTACATCCAGAGAGCAGTGTCTCTGGGGAACAAGTCCTCAGGGGAAGGATGATTTTGAACACTTACTGAAGAAAATAAAACCTTCCCCGGACAATCTATGCGCACAATCCTAAAACCCAAATATTGTGGCTGGGCAGATAGCTCAGTAGGAAAAGTACTTGCTTGGCAACCAAGAGGACCTGAATTTGGATCCCAGTAACCACATAACAAGCTCGCCATGGTTTTACCTTGTCTATACCCACAATACAGTGGGTGGGTGGAGAAAATAGGAAAAAGGTTGGGTTTCATTGGCTATCCCCCCCCAAAAAAAAAACAAGTTTCAGGCTAAGGGAGAGCCCCTACCTTGAAGAACAGAGTAATAGGGGACATCTGATGCTTTCCTTTAGCCTACAGCACACATGCAAGTTCTAGGGCAGGCTCCAAAGCTATACAGAGAAACCCTGTCTCAGATGTTTCAGACACCCTGCCTACCTAGAAAACATGGCGATCTACTAGGACTGTACTGCCTACTGACATAAAACCTATTTTAACTCATGTAACTACATTCTGTCATGTGTAAAGTCATCTCATGGCAAATTATTCAAAACATAACCCCATCAGTAAGCAACGTATGATGAAACACATCCTAAATTTTGCAGAGGTCCTTGACCTAGAACCCTCTAGGAGCTGAGTATGGCCCAGCTGGGTCCTAGCAATCTGGCTAGAAATGGAAAAGAGCTGGACAGGGGGCTGCAAGCTTAAAGTCCTGAAAAGACAAGCAAAAGGATTAAGCTCAACTCAGCATCTCAATTCAGAAACCTGAACTGTGGTTCTTTTTTATGTTGGAGAGGCTAAAATATCAGGTTCACGGCTGTTGGCAATAGTTACTTTATTTTGCTTTTTGAGATAGGTTCTGAACAGCCTTGGGTCCTAGAACTTATTACATAAACCAGGCTGGCCTCATACTCAGAGACATCCACCTCTTAGTACTTGAAAGACTAAAGGCATATGCCACCATGCATAGCCTTATTCTCCTTTTTTTCTTTTTACCAGTAATGCGTCTTTGTTTTAAATTGATTATTTATTGAGCTCTACATTTTTCTCTGCTCCCCTCCCTGCCTCTCCCCCCACCCACTTCAATTCTTCCACAAGGTCCGCAGCCTCCCAATTTACTCAGAAGATCTTGTCTTTTTCTACTTTCTACTTCCCATGTAGATTATATCTATGTAAATCTCAGTGTGTTTTCTCTCTCTCTCTCTCTTTTGGTTTTTCGAAACAGGGTTTCTCTGTGTACAGCCCTAGCTGCCCTGGAACTCATTTTGTACACCAGGCTGGCCTCATTCTCACAGAGATCCGCCTGCCTCTGCCTCCCAGAATGCTGGAACTAAAGGAGTGCACCACCACCGTAACTACATTTTTAAATGTAGCTTATTTGTTATCTCACAATAAATAAAGCTCATAATGGTAGTTCTGAATGGCTTTGCTTAACAAAAATGGATCAACCGTATACATGCAATCTTGTATATAAAAGATTATAGAAGCCGGGCGGTGGTGGCGCACGCCTCTAATCCCAGCACTCGGGAGGCAGAGGCAGGCGGATCTCTGTGAGTTCGAGGCCAGCCTGGTCTACAAGAGCTAGTTCCAGGACAGGAACCAAAAAGCTACGGAGAAACCCTGTCTTGAATATCAAAAAAAAAAAAAAAAAAAAGAAAGATTATAGAGGCTGGGAAAGATGGCTCAGTGGGTAGAGTACCTGTCTGAGGACCTGACTTTACTCCCTGGGATCCACATGATAGGAGAAACAACTCCACAGTTGCTGTGCTACTTATGCACCTAAACACACCTGCACACAGTCCTGTTGGGTTTTTGTTATTTTTGAGAAAAGGTCTCACTGCATAGCCCTGGCTGACCTGGAACTCACTATATACACACACAAAGATCTACCTTCTCCAGAATGCTGGGAATAAAGGCATGTGACCATACCTGGTGGAAAAAAAAAATGTTTTTTGTTTTTCAGTTAAAAAGATGTCACAAATTCCAGCTCCAGGCAATCAGATGCCTCTTCTGCCTCCTCAGACACCACCCCCCATACACATGATAAAAATAAAGAAGTTAGCCGGGAAAAAAAAAATGTCACAAATAAGGCCAGGAAGGGGTGGTACTACATGACTTTTAACCTCAGCATTTGGGAGGCAGAGGCAGTTACTCAGTTCCATGCCAGTCAGGGCTATATAATGAGACTATGTCTCATCAAAAAAAAAAAAAAAAAAGCAATGGGAAGCAGAGAGCAGATTGTTGAAAAACCTTCACAATCAAGTACATGTGATCTGTGTCCAGGTAGAGGGTTTTTGTTGTTGTTGCTGCTGTTTTTGTGAGACAGGGTTTCTCTGTGAACAGTCCTGACTGTCCTGGAACTCGCTCCGTGGACCAGGCTGGCCTTGAACTCATAGAGATCCACTAGCCTCTGCCTCTGGAATGCTAGGACTAAAGGCATGTGCCGCTGCCACCCAGTTTAAATTTATTTTTAAAATTTATTCCTTTTCATGTGCATTGGTGTTTTGCCTGCATATATGCCTGTGTGAGGGTGTCTGATTCCCTGAAACTGGAGTTATAGACAGCTGTGAGCTGTCATGTGGGTGCTGGGGATTGAACCCAGGTCCTCTGGAAGAACAGCTAGTGCTTTTAACCTCTGAGCCCTTTCTACAGTCTGGTGCTCCTTCCTGACTATACTGCCTTGTGAAGAAAAAAGGCTGCATTCCTTGCAGTGTCCTATAGCCTGGTTTTCTGTTGGCCTTGTTACTGTTCTTCCAAAAAAAAAAAAAAAACCTTTTGGTTCTCCAATGTTAACTTAGAAAATCAAACACAGGTTCCAGTGACCCTTGCTTAAATTATTTTGTATGGGATACATGAAAGGAGATGCTACGTATCTTGTATTGCATTAGGAAGCATTTAATGTCAGACTGCCTTTATATCAGGGAAAACAGATATCAGATATAGTACCCCCACCTCCTTTGTGCTATAAGATCAAACCCAGGACATGTACATGTTAGTCAGTGCTCTACCACTGAATTGCATACTCAGTCACTGTTCGTAGCTTTTTTTCCTCTTGAATTAAAAATTCCAGGCAAGAGCCTAAGAGATGGCTCAGCAGGTAAGGATGCCATAAAGCCTGGTCCCTGAAACCCACACTGTAAAAGGAGAGAATTGCTTCCCACATCATGTTGGTCTTAGACCTCCACATGAGGGCCATGACACATGCACACCACCACACACACACACACACACACACACACACACAATAAATGTAAAAGAGCCAGGTGGAGGTGGTGCATGCCTTTAATACCAGCATTCAGAAGGCAGAGGCTCTGTGAGTTCGAGGCCAGCCTGGTCTACAGAGTGAGCTCCAGGACTGAATCCATAGCTACTGAGAAGCCCTGTCTCAAAAAAAAACCAAAAACAAAACAAAAAAGGAGCAGCAGACAGGAAAGCCTCTTGCACCCTGTTCTGATGTCCATCTCAGTTGAGTGAGAAGGGACGGGTGACACCTTGAGACTTTTCAACATAATGACCAAAACAACTGTGTAACTGTAATTTCCCCTTCCTGAGAAACTTAACAAACCAGATGATTTTTTTAAAATTTTTCTAAGATTTATTCTTTCTGCATACTAGAAGAGGGCACCAGATCTCATTATGGTGGCTATGAGTGACCATGTGGTTGCTGGGAATGGAACTTGGGACCTCTGGAAGAACAGCCAGCACTCTTAACCTCCGAGTCATCTCTTCGGTCCCCACACCAGATTCTTTTAAGTTCACTATCCTTATGACTGATGGGTTGTTTTTTGCAAAGGTGGCTGGTCCAGAAGTACACAGCTGAGGCTAGCTGATGCTTTTGCCTTTGTCTCCTAGGATTACAATCCATACAGGTTCTCTTTATTGTTGTTTTTAATTTCTACAATGACCTTGATACTTATATTTCTTTTTCTTTTCTTTTTTTTTTTTTTTTGGATTTTGGAGACAGGGTTTTTCCATAGCTTTTTGGTTTCTGTCCTGGAACTAGCTCTTGTAGACCAGGCTGGCCTCGAACTCACAGAGATCTGCCTGCCTCTGCCTCCTGAGTGCTGGGACTAAAGACATGGGCTGCTACTTTTTTTTTTTTTGGAGACAGGGTTTCTCTGCGGTTTTGGAGCCTGTCCTGGAACTAGCTCTGTAGACCAGGCTGGTCTCGAACTCACAGAGATCCGCCTGCCTTTGCCTCCCAAGTGCTGGGATTAAAGGCGTGTGCTAACACCGCCTGGCTGGGCCACTACTTTTTCAAAGAGGTATGTGGATAAGAAGAATATGTTTGATTTTGGCTTCTTGCCTCCACTCCTCCCTTCCTTCCCTTCCAGTTCCTTGCAGCACGAGGGCTGGATGTAGTGCTTCATCATTCATCCGTTTGTCAGATCTATTTCTGATATGTGCATGGGTGTGTGTGTAAAATCTGTGTAGCACATGCATGCCTGATACCTGTAGAGGCAAAAAGAGAGTGTGCTAGGTCCTCTGGAACTGGTATCACAAATGGTCGTAAGATACCATGTGGGTATTTAGACTCAAACCCAGATCCTCTGGAGGAGGAGTCAGTGCTCTTTACCACTGAGTCATCTCTCCAGTCACCAGCTTTTAATTCTTTCTGAGACCGAGTTTTATGGAGTTGTCCAAGCAGGCTGGCCTCAAACTCACAATCTTTCCAACCTCAGCCCTCCTGAGTACCAGAATTATAAGTATAAGCAATGAAACATGACTTTCTTGCTGCATTCTGAAACAAAACTCCTAAAAAAAGTTGTCTATTCTTTTTGCTTACCCCTTTTCTTCTGTGGTACCAAGAACTGAATCCACAAGCCCAGTAAACCACAGGCAAGTGAGCACTCTATTATTATGGACATCCTTAGTTTGTTCTTTGGAAGTGGGTCTTAAAATATAGCCCAGACCATGGCCTTGAACTTCCTATGGAGCTGATGACCTTTAAACAACTGGTTCCTCTGCCTCCACCTCCCATGTGCACCACACCAGCCTCCTCACATTTTATTTAACATTTTTTACTCTTACTACTTTTTAATATTTATTTTATTTTTTACTCCTTTAAAAATAAATCTGTACTCTGTCTCTTTAAAGACTTTACCTATTTAAAGCATTAACTTTATTTGATGACTCTATACTTTTTTCTTCTCTCTCCCAAGCCTATGTACATTTATCCAACACTGACCCATTTAGAGGTCTTTTATGTCTGAATCTGTCCTACTGTGTATCTGTAATTCTTTACTGTCCAGGAGCACTTCTTAAAATGCTAAGTGCTTCTTAAAAACTTAAGCTGTGTCATTAATCAATGTAACATGTTAGTGTCTGCTTGGCCACCCAGTCCAATATGGTGGAGCTGCTTGTACCTCTGAGCCATGCACACTGCCCCACTTCTAGGCACACAGCCAGTCCAAACCACCATTAAGCAAGCTGCAGCAGCCTGCTCACAGACCCTACTCAAATGTTCTGTAGCTGGACTTCCAGCCTCAAAGAGCCAGAGGTCATGCTGGCAGCACAAGCCAGAAAGCGGACATTTTAAAACTGTACGGCTTGGCTTTTTTTCTTTTGCTATGGCTGAGTCAGGAAAACCCCTCTCTCTCTTTTTTTTTTTTTTTTTCAAGACAGGGTTTCTCTGTGGCTTTGGAGCCTGTCCTGAAACTCGCTCTGTAGACCAGGCTGGTCTTGAACTCACAGAGATCCGCCTGCCTCTGCCTCCTGAGTGCTGGGATTAAAGGCGTGCGCCACCATCGCCTGGCAGGAAAACCTCTCTTAAAGGAGCTGTGGCATGCTGCCAGCAAACAGCAAAGAGCTGTGTTAAACTCTGTATTTTTGTGTCTAGAATTCCTTTTCAAACTTTCTCAGTTTTACGTCAATACACACAACCATGTTGGAGTACCAATTGTTACAAGGAGGGCTGCTTATTTGTCCTGGCCACTCAGCCCCAAAATAATCACAAAGAAATTGTATAGTTAAAACACTGCTTAGCCCATTAGCTCTAGTTTCTTATTGGCTAATTCTTACATTTTAATTTAACCTATTTCTATTAATCTGTGTATTGCCACGTGGCAGTGGCTTACCGGGTAAAATTCCCAGTGTCTGTCTCCGGCGGATCCATGGTGTCTCTCTCTAACGTTTTATTCTTAATTATATGTATTTGTCTGTGGAGGTATTAGATCACCTACAGCTAGAGTTATAGGTGGTTGTAAGTCACTTGATATGAAGACTACAACTGAACTTGGGTTCTCTGGAAGGACAGTGAGTGCTCTTAAAGCACTGAGTAATCTCTTCAGCCTCAGATTTGTTGTGTATATGTATGTGTATGGATACGTGTGCATGTGTGTGCACCCAGATGCCAGAACAGTCAGGTATTCTGTTCTATCAGGCTCTAATTTTCCTGAGAAGAACCTAAGCCCTGCTGCTTTAGCTAGGCTGACTAACCAGTGAGCCCCTTCCATCTGTCTCAGCTCTCCACCTTGCCCATGCTGGAGTTTCATGAAATTAATCAGGAGGGTGGCACTTGTCTATTACCCTAACATTGAAGAGGTAGAGTCAGGCCAGTCAGTTACATAAGAAGTATTATATAGTGAATTTAAAGCTAGCATGAGATAAGATATGAGAGCCTGTCTCAAACAAACAGACATAAAAATTCACTATTTGGAATTTAAAATTTCTTGGCTTAAACAACAGAATGAAGATAACATTGAAAACATGGGGTTTTTTTTTGTTTGTTTGTTTTTTTGAGACAAGATTTCACCATTAGATCTGACTGGCCTGGAACGTGCTATGTAAAGCAGGCCAGCCTCAAATGCAGATATCGAGGAATTGGAGAGAGAGCTTAACAATTAAGAGCACTTGCTATTTTGCAGAGGACCTAGGGTCAATTACCAGTACCCAATGGTGCTTCACAATCATTTCTAACTCCAGTTTCCAGGATTCTGATGGCTTCTTCTGACCTCTGTGGGAACCAGGCACACACATGGCTCATATACAAATGCAAGTAAAACACTCATATACATAAAATAAAAAAATAAATCTAAAAACACCAAACCAGAACGACGACAAAACTCGAGATCTGCCCGCCTCTACTTCTGGAGTACTGGGATTAAAGGCATATGCTACAATACCCGTTCTCATATAATTATTAAGTTTTTCTAAAATTAGACTTATTCACTTATTAACTTGTTTAATGTGTGCTTTCCATGTTTGTATATCACTTGTATGCTTGATGCCTGTGGAGCCCAGGGGAGAGCACTGGATCCCCTTGAACTAGAGTTAAATATGGTTGTGCAACACCACGTGGGTACTAGGAATTGAACCCAGGTCCTCTGGAGAAGGAACAAGTGTTCTTAACTGCTGAGCCATCCCTTTTAATTTTTGAAATAGAGCTTGACTACACTTGTAGAGCTGGCCCTTGCACTCCTGAGCTCAAACAGTGCTCAAGAATAAAGGCTGCATACTGTGCTCCCTTCTTAGCTTTCTTTTTTTTACATTTTTATTACTATGCGGGGGGCACAGATACAGCAGCAGAAGACAACTCTGTGGTGCTGGTCTCTTGTTTCTCCTTTACCTGACTGCAGTGATCAAACTGATGTCACTAGGCTTATGTAGAAAGTTCCTATACCGGATGGGCCAG
>NC_022015.1:42800361-42816657 GCF_000317375.1 Microtus ochrogaster | reverse complement strand
GGCCAGTCTCAAACTCATAGGGATCTGCCTGCTTCTGTTTCCAGGATGCTGGGATTAAAGGTGTGCATCACCCCATCAGGCCCTCTTCTTAAGTGATTAGAAGCTGGTGAATTGGGGGCTGGAGAGATGGCTCAGTGGTTAAGAGCATTGCCTGCTCTTCCAAAGGTCCTGAGTTCAATTCCCGGCAACCAAATGGTGTCTCACAACCATCTATAATGAGGTCTGGTGCCCTCTTCTGGCCTGCAGACATACACACAGACAGAATATTGTATACATAAAAATTAAATTAATTAATTAAAAAAAAAAAAGCTGGTGAATTAGTACTCATGGGGGCTAAGGATTCACTCACTCTTCCAAAGACCCCCCAAGCTGTACCTGGGAACTTCAAGATGCTAATCCCTGGAGAAAAGAAAGTTCCACTGTGTGGAGTGACAGTGGCTCACCTCTGAATAGTTTCCTCCTGTTCTTTAACCATGTGTGCCAACTGCTGAAAAATGGAACCCAGCTCAACGATTGTAGACTCAATGTTCTGCATGGTGTCTGCCCGACTCTGGATGTAGGAATCCTTCAGAAGAAGAAAGCACCATGAAAGGGCCTGAGTTTTTAAGACCTTTTCACTATATCACATTCCAAACACCCAGGAGAACATAAGACAACAAAGGAGCTGATCCTCTACATTTCAGAGCCTGGGTACCTGCTCGTCAATGAGTTGAAGTTGCTGGCTTGTTCTAGAGTCCAACATGTCAATGGCCACGTCCCTGGAGGCTTGGGACTCTGCTCCCAAAACTATGGGACCACCCCCTGAAGAAGAAACAGGACATGGCACATTTTAATGATTAAAAGCAGGTTCAGGGCCTGTCATGGTAACACATGACTTTAACCTCTGCACTCCTGAGGCTAAGGCAAAAGGATCTGAGTTTGAGTCTGATCTACATAGCAAGTTCCAGGACAGCCAAGACTATAGAGAGAGACTCTGCCTCACAACAACAACAGAAAGCAATTCAAGGGGCTGGAGAAACAGCTCAGCAGTTAAGAGTCCTGGCTATTCTTTTAGAGGTCCTAAGTTTAATTCCCAGCAACCAGATGGTAGCTCACAGCCATCTGTAATAGACCTGGCTCCCTCTTTTGGCCTGCAGGCATATATATGCAGGCAGAACACTGTATGCATAATAAATGAATCTTACAAAAAAACAAAACAAAACAGAAAACAACAAAAAAACAATTCAAGCGGGGAATAGTGGCATATGCCTGTTATACTAGCAATAGGGATGCTACAACAGCCAGAACTTAGCTAACAGGCTTCCCATATTGCTTCTGACTTACCAAGGTGGTTGGGGGCAAGAGGCAGGGCCGACACTGGTGCCCGGGAGAACTGTTCCCGACGGTTCCTCTGTTGTTTCAGGTTCTGATGTTGGGGGGAAATGCAAAGGTCCTGAGTCTCTCTGGAAAGTGGGCATGTTGACCCCATGACTCTGGATAACTTGTCCCTTCCCCTTTTCCTCTTGGGTCCATACCACAGATTTCTCCCACCTATATAGATCCCACTTACCTCAGTCCTCACTTCTAAAACTGATTTGAAGTCATTGGACATGGAAGCCAGTTTTGACTATAAAAAGCAAGAACAATTGGGTCATTCAAAGAAGATACTTTCTGTTATCCCCTTCCTCACTTCTTCCATCCCCAGGGTCTCACCTGTAATGAAACTACAATAGTGTTGGAATGCGTCTGCAGATGCCGGCCACTCTGGCTACCCTTGGCCCTCACAAAATCTTGAAGTTGAGCAATTTGTTTGTTGAGGCTATTGATATCCTGGTAAGAGACCAGAAGAAGAGTATTAAGCAAGAAGTCTCCAGTCATTGACCCCATCTGTGTTACCCCTGGCAGAGAGGACAAGATAAAACCTACTAGTCAAGTGTCTAGTCAGATCAGAAGGTGGCACTGGGACTGTTCAAAGAGTGTCCATTCCTTGCAGAGTAAGGAAGTTGACGGTCTCACCATTTGTAAGTGAATGATTTATTTGCCCTCCACCTTTCTGCTATACTTTACCTTGTGAGGGCATAGAACCCTTACAAAGGCCAAAATCTTGTACCTGTAGCATGCTGACAGAGTACTTGAATAAAACCCAAGAAAAGGGAAGAATCACCCTATTTTCCTAGAAGTATCAAAGAAGCAAAATTTTACACAGAATTTCTAATACTGCAAAAGACTTGCTGTGATTTATTCAAAATCACATACAGTGAATTCATATCACTGCCAATGTGTCCCCTACATTCCATTCTCCACAGTGACGGCAGAGAAAACCTGTCCCAACACACTATTACCCAGGCATCAGGAATAGAGTATGATAATCAGCAAGATGGCTCAATAGACAAAAGAGCTTGTAGCCATGCCTGCCAACCTGAAGTCAACCCCAGGGACCCATAAAAGGGAAAGAGATAACCAACTCTACATGCAGGCCATGACACTTAGATACCACCCCCAAAACCACAAACAAATATAATTTTAGAATTTTTTTTTTCAAGACAGGGTTTCTCTATGGTTTTGGAGCCTGTCCTGGAACTAGTTCTTATAGACCAGGCTGGTCTCGAACTCACAGAGATCCGCCTGCCTCTGCCTCCCAAGTGCTGGGATTAAAGGTGTGTGCCACCACAGCCTGGCTTAATTTTAGAATTTTTAAAGTGAGTATGAGAAATACATTGAAGACAAAATTCAGGCATTTCTAGCCGGCGGTGGTGGCGCACGCCTTTAATCCCAGCACTCGGGAGGCAGAGGCAGGCGGATCTCTGTGAGTTCGAGGCCAGCCTGGTCTACAAAGGGAGTTCCAGGACAGGCTCCAAAGAAACCCTGTCTCGAAAAACCAAAAAAAAAAAAAAAAAAAATCAAGCATTTCTAGAGGCTTTCTAAGTAGGCCCAACCACACACCTCTCTATAACCCTGGACTCACATTCACTAATGACAGGTCTACCTTTCTAGAGTTTCTGACCAAATGCTCTTTTTGTTTCTTTGTCATATATAGCTCCTTCCTTTGGGTTCTAGCTTAGGTGAAGTACTATTTCCCATGCAGAAACTCAAACTGAAAGCTTCTGATCACCCACATTTCCTTAGTCTACCTACATACTATCAAAAACTATAAGCTAAAATACACTCGACAAATGAGATCACCTGACCAGAACCATAATCTACTAAGTGCTTATTGTGTACTCAGTACTGTGTCAAATATAACGAGAGGCCGGGGGGTGTAGGGCAGCAAACACAGGCCCTGGATTTCTTCCCTGCACCCAAACAAAAAAATTAAAAAGCAACAACAACAAAAAGCCCATTAACTGCTTTTTATTTATTTACTGTTTAAGCATCTGACAATGTTCTCTCTTAAATCAGCATAGAAAACTTTTCTACTGCTGGGTGGTGGCGGCGCACGCCTTTAATCCCAGCACTCGGGAGGCAGAGGAAGGCAGATCTCTGTGAGTTTGAGTCCAGCCTGGTCTACAATAGCTAGTTCCAGGACAGGCTCCAAAGCTACAGAGAAACACTGTAATCAATCCCCTCAAAGTCACATCCCCTCTTCTTTTTCCATTTTAGTAAATGGCACCACCATTCATCAGATGCTCAGTTGGTCATTGTGTTTTTACTTAAAATCCCACCAGAGGTAGATGGATTGCAGTGAATTTAAGGTCAGCCTAAGTTACAGAATGAGACTCTATCTTAAACTACAAATGGGCTCTAGAGTTGGTTCGGTGGTTAAGAGCACTAGTTACTCTTATAGAGGACAGGCTCAACTTCTTTTTTTATTTATTTATTTATTATGTATACAATATTCTGTCTGTGTATATGCCTGCAGACCAGAAGAGGGCACCAGACCCCATTACAGACAGTTGTGAGCTACCATGTGGTTGCTGGGACTTGAACTCAGGACCTTTGGAAGAGCAGGCAATGCTCTTAACCTCTGAGCCACCTCTCCAGCCCCAGGCTCAACTTCTAACACCCATATGTTTGTTAGCTCAAAACCATGTGTAACTGCACTTCTAGGATATCCAATGTCCTCTTCTGGCCTCCATAGGCATCAAGCACACACATGGTACAAACAGATACATGTACACAAAACACTTATAAACATTTTTAAAAATGTTTTTAAGCAGGCTAGAGGTACATGCCTTCAATCACAACACTTGGGAGGCAGAAGTAGTTCTATGAGTTCAAAGCCAACCAGGTCTACACGGTGAGACCCTGCCTCAATCAATCAATCAATCAATCAGTCAATCAATCAATCAATAATAAAAAAGCAAACAAACCCAAATAACACCTCTATCCCCTTTTTCTTCAAATCCACATGGAACTATCATTTGCTCACAATGAACCCAAATGATTTCAATTTAAACTTTGTTTTCCAGTATATATTCTATACCTATCTACAATATCTTCTTTTCTACCTCATATACTCTAACCATCTTCTCTACTCGAAAAACCTCCAAGAGCCTTTTTAATGACTACCTTCTTTTTAGTCTGCCTAATCTACTGCCTAAATGTGGCTAGTATGATCTTCAAAACCAAATCCAAATAAATACTTAAAAATAAATAAAGAATATAAGAAAAAACAAAACAGAACACAAAAAAGAAAATCCAGGGTATTGTCATCTCTCTGCTTGAAAATCTCCCAAGAACTCATCACTCAACTTTAGAATACAACCTTCATGTTTAAGTTGTTTTATGCAGGTCCTCTGTCTGGCCACTGTCTACTTCTCTAACTGTATTCTGCCCCTGTGGTATGCGATCCACACTTGAGACCTTTCCTTCTGCTATGCCCATTTTCTGCACTGCATTCCCACTTTCTGGAATACATTCTCACCAGATCATCAGATGAGCTCCTTTTCCTCACTATTCAGACACAGCTCAAATACTACTTCTTCAGCCAACCAACCTGAAATATTCTCAGCTTTGAAAATCCAGTGTCAGCAACTGACAAAAGCAAACAAATGGGCAGTCAGTGGGGTGTACACCTTTAATTCCAGCAATTGGGAGGCAGAGGCAGATGATCTCTGCGTTTAATTAAGGCCAACCTGGTCTACAAAGCAGACAGATCTCTGAATTTGAGGCCAGCCTGTACTACAGATTGAATTCCAGAACAGTCAGGGCTATACAAAGAAATCCTGTCTTAAACCTCTCCCCCAAAAAAGAAACAAACAAACAAATGATCCTCATAAAATCTGTGGGGCAGATATTACTTTTTTTCTTTCTTTACTTTTTTTTTTTTTTTTTTTTTTTTGGTTTTTCAAGACAGGATTTCTTTGTAGCTTTTGGAGCCTGTCCTGAAACTCACTCTGCAGACCAGGCTTGCCTCTGCCTCCCAAGTGCTGGGATTAAAGGCATGTGCCACCACTGCCCATGTTTGGGGCAGGTACTTTTATTATCTCTAACTTACTGATAAGACAGTGGCAGCTCAGAATTTAGGAGCTCACATATGGTCACAATCTAAGTGGATGACAAAGCAACTTCAGATTTTTCAGAAACCAGTGAGATAGTTCTTAAGTGGTTAATAACCCCAATAGCAACCCAAGACTCTTTCACCAGCATAGCACCTCTTAAATGCATTTGCTCTTTGACCTCTGCCACCATATTTGTACTATATAGTCACACCAACTGCCTCCTTAGCCTCTACCCCACCCCATCCATGTTTCAGATCAGACTCTACATGTTGCCCTGACAGATGATTCTACACTTGGTTATCAAGGTCCATAACGCTCTTACAACTAGCCACTCAGTCAAACAACCTATTTTTTTTTTTTTTTTTTGGATTTTCGAGACAGGGTATCTCCATAGCTTTTGGTTCCTGTCCTGGAACTAGCTCTTGTAGACCAGGCTGGCCTCAAACTCACAGAGATCTGCCTGCCTCTGCCTCCCGAGTGCTGGGATTAAAGGCGTGCACTACCACCGCCCGGCAAACAACCAACTTCTTGCTGGTCACTCATTTAGGCAACTAACAGTTAGGCCCGATACTATTATATAAGCACTTGTAATATACCTGTGAACAAGCAAAAAGGAAAATCCTGGACAGGCATGGTAATACATGGTAAAATCGCTGTGCTTGGGAGGCTGAGGCAGAAGAATCACAAACACCAGCATGTAGTAGCCAGGCATGGTATATGCCTTAAATTGCAGCACTCAAGAGGCAAAGACAGGTGGTAGATCTCTAAGTTTGAGGCTAACCTAGTCTAAAGAGCAAGTTCCAGGACAGCCAGGAATATATAGAGAAATCCTGTCTTCAAACAAACAAACAAACAAACAAACAAACAAACACACATGCCTGGCAGTCTTGAAAACAAAGAACCTGTTCCTGGGGTATCTGAAAAACCTTTTGTCTCCCCTCCCACTCTTTTTCTTCTATTGGAAAAGTCGAAAGGATGGAGGAAATGAAGACAAATAAACATAAGGAAATTATAGACAATGGATTTGCTTCTTCTTCCTCTTTTTTTTTTTTTTGGAGACAAGGTCTTTCTGTATAACTCTGGCTGTCCTAGTCCTGTAGCTCACTATATAGACCAGGCTGTCCTCGAACTCAGAGATCCCCTGCCTCTGCCTCCTGAGTGTTGTGATTAAAGGTACGTGCCACCACCATCCTCTGGCTGACCTCTCCTTTTTCTAATCAATACCTCTACATATAGACTCCTCAGACTGTTTGTTAGGTCCTTCTACTACCTCCACCTAGCTCTGAACCCAGCTCACATTTCATATCCTCTGTCAATCTTTCTTTTTTTTTTTTTTGGGTTTTTCGAGACAGGGTTTCTCTGTGGTTTTTGGGGCTTTTCTTGGACTTGGTTTTGTAGACCAGGCTGGTCTCGAACTCACAGAGATCCGCCTGCCTCTGCCTCCCGAGTGCTGGGATTAAAGGCGTGCGCCACCACCGCCCGGCTCTCTGTCAATCTTTCTCAGCATCCTGTTCATCCATCTTTTTGTAGAATCTTTTCTGTACTATCACCTACCCATTTTAAGTGCAGGCCCTTATGCTGGGTAACTTTTAAGAACAGTGAGCCTTTGAAGAAAATCATCTTGCTTCCCATCTGTTCCATCAGCATCTAGAACAGTGCTTTATAAATGCTAGATGTTCCTAAGTGTCTACTGACTCAATGGAGGGGCAGGGTGTGTGGACACAGGTCTAGGTACTTACCCCCTAGGGATTCATGGCGATGGAAAATGATGGAAGTAATCTAATTAGAATGCTGGGCTCTCCTGACGGCTAGCAGCTCACCTGTTTGATGATGTATGTTAGCTCCTCAATTTCTACTGCTTTATCATCAAAGAGGGACTTGCGCTTTGCCACTGCAGAGACAGACGAGGTGTTACAACAGGTAAGGGTAATAACAAGGCTTAGAGGACTAGGAATACAGTTCAGTGGTAAAGGCCTTGCTTTAAGGCACAAAGGCCTGATTTAAAATCTCCAGCACCATAGGAAAAACAAAACCTCCATGAGCCTCACTTCCTAGTACAGTTTCACTGTCCCAATCCCACCTAGGAAAGATCTACCAAACACTCACAGATTGTTAGCTTCTCCAGCTTGGCAAATGTATTGCTGAGATCTTTCCCAATGCGCCTGTAAAGGATCATCAGGGAAAAGGCTGTGGTAAAGGGCAGGAGGCAGGCTATTTCCATAAGCCCCAACACAACCAACCCCACTCAGCCAAATCAACACAGGCAAATTGACTTCTCAGCCTTTATATCACCCCACCACAAAGCCTCTCTTAACTCACTTGGCCATAAGGGTAAATTCACTGCGTTGTCTGGCAGCACGAAGAGCTGGTTTATTTGTTTGGATTCCATTCTGAAAGGTAATGTCAAAAAGTGACTGCTTTAGTTCCCTTCACGATTCACCGCTCCCTCACAATCCCACTAAACACTCTAGTGCTGTTGGCATCAGACAATCTATAAATTTATCAGGGGGTTATAGCTAAGACAAAAAGTTTTTCCATGAATGAGAAGGCTTAGAGTTTATTTATTTATTTTTATTATGCAAATGCCTTTATTTGAACTACTAAGTTAAGGCTTAGTAGTTCATTAAATTAATGAACTGTTGCTAGCTACAGAAGAACAGGGCTATGTAGTAGAAAAATTCAAATAAGAGCAAGAAGATTTAAATAAACAGTTTCGCTGTGCTGGGGAACAACATAACATAGAAGCAGATGCAGCTTTAAATCTTGACTCATCGTTTGTGGTATTCAGAACAAGTTACTTAAACTATTCTTAATCTCTACTGAAGACAATTCTTCCACTCTTACTGGTAACATTCGATAATCTAAGATCTGTGAAGTAAATTTAGGTAACTAGCAGATAAAACGTAAGCATTAGTTGGGCTCACACCTGTCTTTCCACTCCGGGACCTTACCTGCCGGCTCTGCAGCGACTTACAGGCGGACAGGAACTCCTGGGTCCGATCCCGGCAGGACATGGTGTCGGGAGGGGAAGGGACCAGGGCCACCGGGGTGGACAAAGGAGCGATGTCGCTGCTGCTACTGATAGCAGTTGCAGGGGACAGAACCTGTGTCTTTGAGAGACCCAGGTAGACACCCTGATCCGTGTTCTTAGATCCGTAGCGTTTCCGCGGGATCATTGAGTCGCATAACCTCGGACTGTTGTGGAGAGGAGAACGTCATTCTCCAGACAGCCTCTTTCCCCAAACTCTTCCCTCAACTAGCAAATCCTCAGGCCCTTTCCCGTATTTGACAGACTTTCGAGCCCAAGGCCACCCGTAGATCCTGCAGCCCGGCCACGGCGAGAAGGGTCGGCTTCCTCCAGGCCCAAGGCGTGCTCCTCAGATTCTCCTTCCAACTTGGCTCTGATGGCCAAAGCACCGGCCGGTGGCCCTAAAGTCGAGAAAACAGCCAGAGCCTGGTCCTGCGGCCCTGAGCCTCTAGCCAGACCTTTGCAGTTGGCCCAGATCATAAACGTGCCCTCTGGTTTACGTGTTTTCCTTCACCCCCTCACGGGAAACCGACAACCGACCTCCAGAGGTGGACACACTAGGGTGGGCGGAGGGGGGAAACCTCTAAAGTGTTTATTTAAAACAGGAAGTCCCACCTCCATCAAAGTTCCGCCTGTTGGAAGACTGCAGCCACCGATTGGACAGGGCCGACGTCTTTCTCAACAAGGCCTTTCCTGATTGGACAGCGAGGTATGCGCTTTCGCGGAGCCGCCAGCAGGACTTGCCCCTGGCTCCCTTCTTTGCCCCCTCCCCCACCGTCAAGCCGCTGCCCCTGAGCTGAGACGACCGACAAAGACTGGACCTACATTTGAGCGAAGCCCTACCTCCTCTGCTGCCTACCGCCGCCGTCACTGCCACTCTTCCCAGGCCGTCGCCGCCTCCTCGCCGGACTTGTAAGCCGCCGAAATCGGACCCAAGAGCAGGAGCCGCCACGTCACCCACGCATAACCCCACCCCCGTGACGTGCTACCGCGCCACGCCTATTTTTCTAAGCCCGGAGACAGGAAGCACACACCCCTGCCCCTGCGAGCTCACCTCCGCTTTCCCATTGGCTAGGTTGCCGCCGCGGCCCCGCCCCTGAGGCGCAGAAACAGATCCCAAGGAGCTGGGCCAGAGGCTTCTTAAAGAACCCATGGTCCCTGCACCTACAAAGCTGGAAGCTGAGGCTTAAGTGCTTTCGGCAGATCCACAATATTAGTTTTATTCTCTGGATGTTGGGGAGGATGAGAACAGGGTTGGAGTCAGCCCTTTTCTGGTTCCTTATGGCTTCCCTCACGTTTGCGCTCCTGGATCTGACTGTCCTGCTTTTGAGTCTGTTCTGAGGGCCTCTTGCTTGACCCCCGACGGCTGAACATGGATAGCCTGCGCCACAGCACGGTTATCAGAAGACTTTCGTTAGATCTTTGTTTGCGGCGGCCTGTGTTGTCCAAATCGTCTCTGGTGCCTGCAAAGGCCACGAAGCCACTTTGTTCAGTTCTGCTCTTATAGTTTTGATTATGAGCCTCGCCTTTAATGGCTGAGCCATCTCTCCAACCCCAGTTCTGATGTCTCTAATCCAACCTCTTGGGACAGCCCTTTCTTAGTTACTTCCCACTCCCATTCCCCCTCCCGCGACCCATTTGTGAGTCTGGTCCTACCTTCCCCGTTCCCGTCCTCTCTTGCTTGGTCATCAGAGGTCTGACCGTCCTTGTCTTGACAGCAGCCCATGGCCCCGAGAGGCGCAGGACTCTGCCACCCTCCCCAACCTGCTTAACTCTGTGCCTAGCTTTTGTGACGTCATGTCTCCCACAGCCCAGGTAAGGGAACCCCTCCCACGCACAAGCCACCTCTCCTTTCTCCCATCACAAAAGGTTCAGGATCTGTGTGTGTTGGACTGTTTATTAACAAAATGAGCAAGGGCCTTCAAGGACTGGTAGATCCAGGCCGCTTCTTTTTCTTTCTTCTTGTTTGGAGCGTCTCTTGTGTCTGATCCAAACTGGGGAGCTTCCGCTTGGCAGCTGCCTCCAAAGATGCCCAAAGTTCATCTGTCTCTGTGTCTTCTGGAGGCACCATGTTGGGCTCTTGAGGTTCTTGGGGCTCATTCTGATGAATGAGAAGGAAACTCAAGAATCAGTGTCAAGGGAGAGACTGGCAGAAAGATAATGCCTCTGGACACCACCACTTTGATCTAGAAGCCAAAGCTACTGTGTTCTGGAGACCTCACCCTTGGCGATAAGCTTGAACATCCCTCAGGGAAATTAAGTTACAGTAAAGAGACAGCCGGGGTCTATGTTTAAACTGCCTCCCATTCTCTCTACCGAGAATCCCTTGCCATCATGCCTTTGGCTCCCACATTCCTACACCTAAGTAGTTGCTCACCTCCCAGTTATCCCTGCTTGACAGGAGGAGGCAGTTCAGTTGAGACTTGAGATAAACCTGTAAAATAAAAGGGGTCTTGAGTCCAGATGAGCTGAGTCCAGACGAGCTGAGACAGAAACTTGAACATGGGGCACAGGGAGCAGGAGAGGTTCCAGAAAAAGATGTCAGCAGAAGTAAATGCCGGAGGGCTGGGCTCTCACCTTATGCTCTAGCCCACGTGGATTTCGGATCCTGTGTATCCTCAAGACTCTGTCCAAGCCACAAGAGGCTAATAGGGGCTTAGAAGGGTGGCACTGCAGCCCACGGACACTGCCTGCCAACCCCTTCAGACAGCCCAGTAGACGCCCTGGAGAAGGTGGAGGCATCAGTGCTAATTGCCTAGCTGATGGACATCTAATTAGTTACTGTTCAAACTACTTATGTTTCAGTACTTAATCCTCAAAATACCCTAGAAACAGGAGTTACCAGTGATATTCCAATTTTACAGGTAAGGAAACAAAGACACAGGGAGCAATAACTAATCCAAAGTCAGTTTTTGGTAAGACCAGAACTTGAACTGAGGGAAGGAATGTGGCACTGTCAGGGCTCAGTGCCCCCCCCCCCCCCCCCAAGCAACCCACTGTCCACTCACCTTGCCGAAAATCAATTTCTGCTAGCTGCCCATGAGTGTTCCCTACGATGACAGAACTATGGAGGAGACCAGACAGGGGCTCAGCACAACTTCTGGAGTCATTCCAGACTCCCCTCCCCTCAATACTCACTTGCCCTCAGGAGTAAGAGTCATAGCTGTCAGGGGGTACTCTCCATAGGTGGCCTCCAGGACTGGCCGGCGCTGAGGAGAGACTGGATCATAGACACGGACCTAGAGGAAGACTGTGGTATCACAAGAGTATCCTTACCTACACTGGCCCCCATTATCTTCATATCTAGCATCAGCCTTCTGAAGACTGCTTACTATTTAATTTTCTTTTCTTCAAGACAGGGTTTTTCTGTGTAGCACTTGCTGTCCTGAAACTTTCTCTGTAGACCAGGTTGGCTTCAAACTCACAGAGATCCACCGGCATCTGCCTCCTGAGTGCTCAGATTAAAGGAGTGCCTGGCAAGACTGCTTACTATCTATAAGCCCCTCAGAGAAACTTCCTCATTTGAGGTATGTCCTTCATCTCATCTCAGAATGTCGGGGCAAGAACTGCTTAGGAGCATGAGCACAGGCTGAGGGCAGGTGTCTATGTCTGAGAATTTGTAAACATTTTTGTCTCTCATATGTGCAGCTGATGGTAGCAGAGAAACAGAAAAGCAAGCTGAACCAAAGCTAGAGGGTGGTGGATTTCAAGCATGAAAGCTTAGCGTTACCAAGGGAGGGGTGGGGAGGTCTTCATATGTTATGAACAAAGGCCTAGTATCTAAATTAGACTTTAATGTGAGGGACTATACAAATGGCAAATAGTGACCCAACCTGCTCGAGTCTCAGAACTTCAAATGAAATAAGTCACAAAAGATCCCTAGCCAAGAGCTGACACCAGAAAGGCGTCCTCAAAGTATATTAGACACATGAATATTGCTGTTGCTTTTTCTTTTATTCTTTGGCTCTTTAAGTAATCTTGGGGGTGGGCCCGCCACCCAGCTCCCAAGTAAACCATACACATGAAGTCTTTTTCTTACTTATGAATGCCCGACTTTAACCTAGCTCGTTTCTATCCAGCTTTCCTTAAATTATCCTCTCTACCTTTTGCCTCTGGGCTTAGACCTTTCTCTTTCTTCTGTATATCTTACTTTCACTCTTCCTCTGTGGCTGGGTATGTGACTGGCCCCTAGAGTCCTCTCCTTGTTCATGTTCCTTCTTCCTCTTTTTTCTCCCAGGTTTCTCCTTCCAGCCCCACCTATCCTTTCTCCTGCCTTGCTATTGGCTATTCAGCTCTTTATTGGACCATTAGGTCCTTTAGACAGGCAAAGGATCACAGCTTCACAGAGTTAAACAAATGTAACATAAACAAATGCAATACATGTTTGCACCATTATACAAATGTTCCACAGCATAAACAATATTTTACAACACATGAGGACTACAAAGTAATTCTATGACCAGAATATGCTCAATCTCATCAGATCTCATGAGCCTGGTTAGTAGTAGTAGATGGGAGGACTATATAATTGCTTTGACAGCCAACCTGATATCTACCCAGAATATCTGTTCCCTATGGAAACTAGTGTGAAAGGAATACTCCCTTTGCTTTCCCTTCTAGGTAGGAGAAATAGAAAGTCATAGTTCAAGAAATTCCATCCTAAAATGCAGTAAAGGGAAAGTCATTGGCTCAGCCATGGGCTTGACCAGCTGAGGAAATATGAGCTCCTTTGAAAACCCAGGAAAGAAGACAGTGAGATACCATGGGAACCTATTCTGCTAGGAGACAAGTTTTTTCTAGAAAGTTGTTTCAATCCAGGAATAAGCAAAAGAATCTCACCTGGTGGTACCCTGTGCATGTGACAAGCTTCTGTGATCCAGGGAGGAACTGTATATCCTGATCCCAAATAGGAACCCGTAGATCCAGCCAATCATTTCGCACCTGGTGTGAAGGTACATACAGAACACAGGTAAGCTTGACCTGCTCCATCCCCCGAAAGCCCACATAAGCCCCAATCACAGTCAGTGGCCTCCACTTCCTCCAACTTCAAAGCATTCCCCCATCCCTCATCACTTACATTCTTGGCCCGGAACACTGGCTGCTCAGACCTCTGTAGGTCCCATACTTTCAAAGCATTCTCTTTCCCACATGTGGCAACCACATGAGTATGTGCTGGGTCTTGGCGCATCCTACACACCCCAGGACCCACCTTTAGTTCCAAGAGCTGGAAAGAATTAAAGGCAAGTCAGTCCCAGAGTCCTTAGCCCTTAATCTTTTGCCCACCAAATTCCCCATTAGACCCCTACACCCTGGCTCCAACTCTCTCAAACCACTAGGGCAGGTGAACCTTACTGGGTCAGGTGATGCTTCCTTGTCATCATCACACCAGACTCTAAGAATCCCAGAATCCACACATGTGATGAGGGTGCTACAATCAGAGAAAGGAACATTGCAATTTTAAAACGTGTAAACCAGGTTTAGTGGTACATACCTACCTGTAAAGGGCATGGGAAGTGGGGGACGGGGAGAGGCACCAGGAATTCAAAGTCAGCCTGAACTACTTATAGAATTCAAGGCCATCCTGGCTATATGAGACCCTGTCTCAAAGTCAAACAAACACAAACCAAACAAAAATAACATATAAACCAAGAAGCCCAAACCTTTTCCCAGGCTCTGGACAGCCTGAACCTATGCTCTTCCTCACATCTGCCTACCTAGATTTTAGCACTATATTGCTTGCCTGGGCTGTGGCAAACAGCATCTCTATGCTCCTCACTCCTACAGGCTCAGAGCTTGGTCCATGGCACTTCCCGTTCAAAACCCAATATATTCTCCATTACCTATGAAATAAAATCTCAACTTAGTACAAAAGCCCTTTCCATTTAATCTCAACCAAATCCAAAGCCAAACCTACATGTATAAAAAATGCTTCCTTGACTTCAACCTCCAAATGCTATTTGTCCTTTATACAAAGCCTTTTAGTCTTTTAACACTTAGTCTCTGCTCAGTTAGTGTCTGCTTTTTAGAATGTTCTCGTCTCTTGTCTGTCAAGATTATTCCTGTATGTTAAGACCTAGTTCAAAACTCCATCCTCTGCATATTCTTTCTGGAGCTCACCTATTGAATCACTAATACAGCCTTCTCTCCGATCTAGAGAAGCTGCACCTAGATAACTAAAGATAACTAACCTAACCTACGGGAATCTTCCTTCCTAGTCATCTCTTTGGAAGTTTCATTATCTTATTGGTTTTTGTCAATCACTACTTAAAAGCATGCTCAAAAGCATGAGAATACTTGCACAGAACATTATACAGGAGCCAGGACAAAAACTGTTGGATGCAAACTTTATGAAGGCACATATTTTACCCAGACCCTTGGACTTTTCCCTGATATCTGGCATTCAGTAGCTTTCCAATAAATGCATGTTATAGGAATGAATGAAAGCAAGAACACGGTTTGCAATCACCCATAGGCTGTATCATCTAAGGGTTTAACTTCAGCATTCAGTTCACCCAAGGGAGACTCAATACTCTTCCGGTGACCTGAGCTAGGGTATACTCCTTACCCATCGGCCTGGGCGAGACCGCGGAACGTGCCCTCCCCGCCTGGGCAGTGTCTCTGCCTCTGGAATGTACCCTCCTCGGCGTTAAAGTGCTTTACAGTCCTGTCCGCGCAGCCCACCAAGATCTGCCAGCAGAGAAGGGAAGGATGGGAGAAGAGCAGGGCTGCCGGGCCAGTCTCCTAGCTCAGGCCGGGCGAGTGGTCACTCACCTGGGTCTCGCCACCTGCGCCCCAGCACAGAGCATTCACCGCCTCCTCACGTCTCGGCTGTCCGGACGGCGTGAAGTTTGACGCATGTTTCCGCTGAAGGTTCACCCCTGAGGGACGAGGACGTCAGTCACGCTGGGGTGACAAGCGACTTCTACACTTTCGGACGAACAACACAAACACTCACCTTTCAGGATCCCCGTCTCGGTGCCGACCCACACATGGTTTCCTAGCGCAGAGGTGGCCGCCATCGCGGAGCAGCCGATGACTCCACTTCCGGCGCGCCACCACCTGCATAATCAGGGGGCGCCGGATTCAAATCTTGACGACACGGAACCAGTCTCCTCCCCCCGCCTCTTCCCCCTCCTTTCCCCCGCCCATGCTCCATCCTTATATCTTTTAGAGACAAGGTTTCTTTGTGGCTTTAGAGCTCTGTGGGTTACTGTCCAGCTAGGGCTACACAGTGAGACCTTGTCTCAAAAAACAAGCAAACGAACGAACAAAAACAAAACAAACCGCAAGAAACAAAGTGCGGAGAGCGCTCGTGTCATTAACCCAACCTCTGTGGATTATAGCTCAGGTTCGTTGTTTTTTTTTTTTTTTTTGAACCCAGGTAAGCCATGAACCCACTTTGTAATCTAGGCGGGCCTTGATTTTATAGTCCTGAGTCAGCCTCACAGTAGCTGGGAATTACAGACTGATTTCAAACAGGCTCAGTTCGGACAGCGCCATTCTGGAAGCAGGAAAAGTAGGGACCGCAAAACTCTGCCAACCCCACCTTGTTTTAGCTTTACGGAAAAAACAAAAACCAAACAAACGGAAAACTACAAACAGGATAATCTTGTTTATGGAGAACTGAAAAGTAAGGATCATTTCGCTCTGTCAGTGAAAAGCATCCTTTCTGAACTGCAATGATGGGTGGGTGGAGCCTGCTCTCATAGGTCTCTCTATCCTGTGTTGGCTTATCTTCCGCACTATTAAAGGAATTTCAGAAGTGATTCATTCTTTTCTTCTTTCCTCCCTCCCTCCGTCTCTTCCTTTTTTTTTTTTTTTTTTTTTTTTTTTTTTTTTTTTTTTTTT
>NC_022015.1:42788088-42800261 GCF_000317375.1 Microtus ochrogaster | reverse complement strand
TCTGTAGACCAGGCTGGTCTCGAACTCACAGAGATCCGCCTGCCTCTGCCTCCCGAGTGCTGGGATTAAAGGCGTGCGCCACCCCGCCCGGCCTCTTCCTTCTTTTTTCTTTCTGCTTTTGCTTTTGTTTTGTTTTTCGAGACAGGGTTTCTCTGTGTAGCCCTGGCTGTCCTAGAACTCACTCTGTAGGCCGAGCTGGTCTCAAATTCAGATATTCGCCTGCCTCTGTGTCCCAAGTGCTAGGATTAAAGGCGTGTGCCAACACCACCTTGGCGCGTGACTTCATTCTTGACCATAAACAAAAACTAAATATTTCAAGGTTTCTCTGTAGCTTTGGAGCCTGTCCTGGAACTCGTTCTGTGGAGCAGGTTGGCCTCGAACTCACCAAGATCTGCCCAGGTTTTAGTGAACCCACTTTGCAGAACAGGCTGGCCTTTGAACTCACAGGTCTGTTTCTGCTTCCTGAGTGCCGGGATTAAAGGCAAGTGCCACCACAGCCAAACGTGTGACTTCATTCTTGGCTGTAAATGAAAACTAAAGATGGAAAGTGAAACTGTCAATCCGTTTAGGTCAGTTTTGAAAAGTAGAGACCACATCGTTTTATTTGTTCACATTGAGACTCCATAATAGAAAAAATAAAAAAGGCTCTACTTTGGAAAACAAATTTGCAAGGTTAATATGAAACATCTAAGTCAAGTGTGGTAGAACACCCCTTTAATTCCAATACTCAAAAGACTGAGCCAGTCTGGGCTACAGAGGGAGGACTGAAACTGAAACCCCATCTCAAAAAAGACAAAGATCTGTGCATTTGCTTGGACCGATGGCTCAGAGGTTAAGAGCACTGGTTGCTCTTCAAGAGGTCCTGAGTTCAATTCCCAGCAACCACATAGTGGCTCACAACCATCTGTAATGAGATTTGGTGTCCTCTTCTGGCATGCAGGCATACATGCAGAAAGAACACTGTATAAATAATCTTTAAAAAAAAAAGACTAAAAGCAAAAAAAAAAAAAGGGTGTGTGTTTTAAAAATAAAAGTGTGTGTTTGTGGGAGAGACTCTCCCAAATATATGCTGCAAAGCTTTAAATTAAGAAACCCTGGCCGGGCAGTGGTGGTGCACGCCTTTAATCCCAGCACTCAGGAGGCAGAGGCAGGCGGATCTCTGGGAGTTCGAGACCAGCCTGGTCTACAAGAGCTAGTTCCAGGACAGGTTCCAAAGCCACAGAGAAACCCAGTCTTGAAAAAAAAAAAAAAAAGAAAAAGAAACCCTGAGCCAGGCAGTGGTGATACATGCCTTTAATCCCAGCACTCAAGAGGCAGAGACAGGTGAATCTCTGAGTTTGAGGCCAGCCTGCTCTACAAGAACTAGTCATGGGGCTGGAGAGATGGCTCAGTGGTTAAGAGCAATACCTTCCAAAGGTCCTGAGTTCAATTCCCAGCAACCACATGGTGGCTCACAACCATCTGAAATTAGGTCTGGTGCCCTCTTCTGGCCTGCAGACATACACACAGACAGAATATTGTATACATAATAAATAAATTAAAAAAAAAAACTAGTCATAGGACAGGCACCAAAAATACACAGAGAAACCCTGTTTCGAAAAAAAGAACAGAATCCGGGAACCATTAGTGCACATGTGGCAGAGTGCCCTGGTGCTTGAGTGGGAAGAACAACCTGGGTATGAATTCTGACAGCCAGATGACAGAGCTGAAATACAACCGCAGTTTCTTTGGTGTGCATTATCTTTCTCCAATTGTTTTGAATTTGCTGTGTAGCCTAAGATGATACTGACTGGGATTGCATATGATCTCACCAGTAATCTCACATCCAACTCCTTGCTGCTATAAATCAACCATTCTGGCCTTGTCTCCAACTATTTTTATTTATTTGATGCATATTGTTTTGCCTGCATGTATTTCTGTGTGATGGTGTCATCAGATTTACAGATTATACAATTACAGTTGTGAGCTGCCATGGAAATTGAACTCAGGACCTCTGGAAGAGCAGTATGTGCTCTTAACTGCTGAGCCATCTCTCCAGCCTCCCCACCCCACCCCACCTCGACACAACTACTCTTGTTAGAATCACAATGGCTCCTCATAGTCCACAGCCTTGCCTAAGAATTTTTTGCCAAGGTCTGTCCCTTTTTCTGGTGTAATAATTACTTTTCGTCTTTTATCATTTTGGCGGATTAGTGAAACAGCAAGACAGAGTAGTTTGACAGTCTGTTTCCAGCCCTGTTACTACTTGGTCTTTCAGCACAGGACTTGTGACACCAAAAATTACATTCTAAGTTTGGATTAGTATGCATGAGACAAAATGCCTCTGGTTTACAAGTCCCTTGACTAAGGACAGATGGTTCGTGAAATGCTGGAAGTTATTGTAACCTGTATATGTATGGACTTAGACCTTATCTACCCATTTTCAAATTTGGCTTTATTCTCTATTGGGGGAATTAACAGATTCACCTGTGACTTTGTGCTAGTGCTGCAAGCTACATGATAGGGTATGGCCATCCTGTTTAGCAGCTGGAATTTGAAATGATCCAGAGGACATCATGAAACCTAGGGCTCAACATCCCCCTCAAGCAACCGGTATTGGCAGACAAGTTTTCAGTTAAGGACAGCCTAACCTGGGGACTACAACAGCATAGGAAACTGGTGTGGCAAGCTTGATAGCAACTCACAATCTTAGGGTACAGTGGAAAACAAATCCAGTTCCCAGAAAACCTCCCAGCACATTAACTAGCAATGCTAGTTTTGTGATTCTTAGAAACCATGCAACCTTCAAGGGATATGGGTAAAAGTAGCTCAGTTGGTACTACTCTGGCAGTGCTCAGGCTTGATCCTCAGCACTGTGATCCAAACAGGAAAAGTATCAACAAAAACTAGATCAAATGCACCACGCCCTCAAATGCTAGTAGAGATGGGGCTTCATTGTATCACTTTAGGCAAGCATGGCCATCAAAAGTCCAGTGTTAAATACCAAAGACCTTCATATAAATGGTAACTGCCATATCCCACAACTGCATCTTTCTTTTGGTTTATCTACAGCTTTGGAGCCTGTCCTGGAACTAGCTGTTATAGTATAGACTAGGCTGACCTGCCCTTGCCTGGGATTAAAGGCATGTAGTACTGACCCAGGTAGACTTTTTGACCAAGTCAGGTGGTGGTACATTCTATACCCATGGGGCGGGGGGGGGGCGCAGTTGTAGGACAGCCAATACAATAAAGAAATTTACAGGACAAAAGTAAGAAGTTTCAAAGAAGCCACATGCTACCAGGCCTTTGGACCCTAATTCCCAGAATCCACCCAAACAGATGAACCAAACAACAAATTGCAAAGAAATAATTTTATTAAGAGAATGATGACACACAACTCCAAATTATCGAGGAAATAGAGATCTTTGTTCTTGGAGATCTGCATTCCTGTAAGTTTTAATTAAGTTAATGTAGCATGCCAAATGCACCCACATGGACAATCCTCTGCCTTCCAGATACCCCTTGCCTAACCAAAACTCCAACCTGCCCATATTCAATACCATACTTACCATTCACAAGCTCCTCCTTCTTTCTTCAGACCTGGGAAAAGACAAGCCACCTTTTATCTCTTATCACTTGACAATTCTTTCCTCTCTATAAAAACTCAATCCCTCAGACAGTTCCTTCTGGAACAAATCTTCCTCTTTTCCCCCAGCCAGCCCCAGTGGGTTCACCTTTTCAGGCTCTGGCGCTAGGACAGGAAGTAAGACATGTGAAAGTTTCTTCATAGGGAGACTAGTTCACAGCACACCTTACACACCCATGCTCTCACCTCATTCCAGCAGAGTAAAGATGTGCTCAACTTTCCTGTAAGACAGAGCAGAGAATAAGGCCATTATTCTTACTGCTTCTAATGAAAGCTTATTTTATTGAATTCATGCACTAACTCAAAAATAGTTCTCACAATTGATCCAGGGTGATCTCACAACTCAGAAAATACCTTTCTCCACAGTTATCAGACTGGGGCGGTATTCAACTCATCACTGGTGAGCAGGAATTCACTAGATCAAAGCATTATACACCGATACTCAGTTTATACAGCAAATAACATCACAAAAGCATTTACCTGGCAAAGTTGGTTCCTCCGCTCTAGGGCAGACACCAGATCTGAAACAAGACAGTCAAATGTTTAAAACCCTGCAATAAATTGTCTTGATGTAACCCATTTTTCTGTGATAAATTCAGATTTCCAAGTCTCAACAGCAACCATCAGCCGAACGAGATTCCATGAAAGTCATCATATGAAACTCAAGTGCCTTTAGGAACTTGAAACCCAATGTCACATGTATGAACACACTGTACTTACCTCTGAACCAGCAAGGATGCCACTGCTAACAGAACCTGCGAAAAAGAGCAAACTGTTGGACGAAAGGCTTGATTTACAGCCATACCCACACCCTACTTCTCAGTTTCTCAGGTGTTCATATGTTTTCATTGGTAGTCATAGTGAGCTAGTTGACTCATCACAGAAACTGCCTACATGAATCCTATCCAAAAATAATAAATCTGCTAACCTCTGAATGCTGGTGATTGGTGGCAGACAGGAATTATCTTCTCCTAAATAAAGAAAGTTAATTAGCTAAAACTCCAGAAAGCTAATACCAATCGTTAGTCTATTTTTCCCAAGACAGCGTTTCTGTGTAGCCCCAGAACTCAAGATTCCCCTTGCATCCTCAGTGCAAAGTACCACCATACCTAGTTCTCTTACTCCTAACAGCCAGCAGGAACATGCTATATAAATCATGCTCATTATTCTTTGGCTCTTATGAAACCAATTCTGTCAGTTACCACACTAGCAAAATATTCAGTCCTGCTTGATTTTGAGATACTTATTATCTAGGAGAAATAAGGAGCCAAACTGAACTATCAGAGAAACACCAGGATACTATGACTAAAGGAGGGCTACAAACCCAGTCTAAACATGTTCCGCTCCATCAATATGAAAACGGACTCACCAGCCGGGCAGTGGTGGCACACGCCTTTAATCCCAGCACTCGGGAGGCAGGCGGATCTGTGAGATCGAGGCCAGCCTGGTCTACAAGAGCTAGTGCCAGGACAGACCCCAAAGCTACAGAGAAACCCTGTCTTGAAAAACTTAAAAAAAAAAAAAGAAAATGAACTCACCTTTCCACAAGCCATCAGGACAACCTGGAAAAGAGTAGCAAGCAGTTATTTTCAACCATCAGGATGAACCAGGCCTCCTTCATCACCACCAACTGCCATCAGAACTCTAACATGCTATTAATTCAACCTTCACAGAGCATCAGTGCATTGATTCAAATCATCTGACAGTGACTTGGCTTTTAATGAGTGAGTTTATTAAGCTGGTGTCCTTTAAAAAGCAGAACACATGAGCAGCTTAGAAAGAGGGCTGTGCTGCTTCGAAGTTTTCCCATTATTGTAGACTCTCCAGCTATGGGAGAGTAGCAGGCTCATTTGGGCAATTACCTGTATTCATCCTGGGAGGTCATCTGCATTCCTCAGAATATTGCTACCCGATGCTGTACAGAGGAAAACCAAATTAGTTTCGTTATTTAGTCACCCAGTACCCCCTCCATCCTTTTCAGCCCACTTTTCAGCAGAAAAATGACATCACTACAATTCAGGCATATGCTTGTCATTTACACTCATCATTAAGTGGTGATCTAGATGCGCTCTCTCTTCTCCGCATGCATGAACCATGAACACCCACCTCAACTGCCAGCAAAACGTCTTAGTTGCAAGGTCCATCTAGCCTGCTTCCAAAGTGTAAACTCCGCTTTCATCAACCATTTCTGAGCAAGAGAAAATGGAAACAAAAACACTTCAGCAACAGACTTCCCGCTAAACCTAACCTAGCTATCTGCTACAGACTTGTGCTACTCAGAGATTTTTCTTTTTTCTCCACTGCAGCATCAGAAAGAGAGAGTTCAGCTTTTATATCATCCCGGTAACACATTTACCACCTACAGTCACCAAAAACTAAGCAAACACCAAAAAGGAGTTAAGCCATTAAGTACTTACTCTTAAAAAGGACGCGTGCTTCCATGTTTCCGTATGCAATCATCCCAAATCTGGATTGAATTGGCATTTGGTTATTTCTACACCTCCGTTTAACTGGGTGGGGGCAAAAGACTTTAGGTACTGGGCCAACCTCCTCAGAATTACTTATCCTCATGGAAATCAGTACAGGTCTGTGAAAAGGAAATCATCATCGGGGATGGCCCTGCACCGCCGCCACCATTTTGTCCTTCACAAAGTCCTCCTGCTTCGAGGTCCTGAAGACCCCTAAACGTATTTAACCTCCCTGCTCCAGTTACCGACGTTACACAGAATCACGAATGGGAAGCGCTATGTTCACGCGGGCTCTTAAAGCAACAAAAACCGTCAGAAATACTTGATTCTTAAGGAAAAGCCACGCGTGGTGTTTCACGCCTTTAATCAAAAGAAAGGCATGCTGATCTCTGCGAGATCGTAGCCAGCCGCGGATACAGCGTGCGTTTGGTTTTTTTGTTTCTTAATTAAAAAAAAAAAAAAAGCCACTACAGAGAACAGCACTTACCTGGCGCACGGAAAAATGAGACCGAAAAGGACAACGGACGACACTTAAATATCATTTCGCAGAGGACCACGGGATTTGTAGGCGGGACCAGCAGGGACGCATGCGCCCACGGAAATGATTGCGAGCCGGGGGAATTGTGGGTAGAGAGGTCCACCAAAGGCGCGTGAAGAGCGCTCCACCTCGAATTTGTGGCGCGAAAGTGGCGCAGGCGCTGTAGGGGAGTGCGGCGTCACGCCCTCGGCTCTGCGGCGTGGTGGTTCCAGCCCACTGCGGAGGAAACGTCATCGCTGGAGGTTGGCTTCGTGACCGCTGCGGTTTGACTGCGTTACGGTCTCCGGTCCCCATCCCTTTACGTGATTCCTTGCCCTCACTCACGCTAAAGCCGCCTGTAGATCCATCTCTATGGATCCCGAACCTAAAGAACACTCCACCGGCGGCGGCGCGGTTCCCCGCCAGCCGCCCGGAGTGCAGACGGGGCCTGATGTCCAGGTTGTCAGCGCAGGGGGCGACTCAGGTACTGGGCCCCTGGCTGAGCTCGGTTGGAGACCTCTTGCATGGAGCCTTTTAGGGAAACGGAGTCAGTCCTCGATGCCCCGCGGCAGTCTGGAGACATTTTATCTTGTCCCGAATTGAAGTAGGCCCAACACTAGGTGTCGTTTATGGAGCATGTTGCATGTTTTTGTTCTTAACAGTGCTGTAGATTAAACCTGAAGCTATGTGCATGTGTAGACAAGTGCTCTACTACTGAGTGTGACACCTCTCCACCCAAATGGGCTTACCGTTTTAAGCATCCTATATGGTCTGTCCACAATACCAAGAGGCAGGGACATCTGACATCGACAACCCTCATTTACACATGGATGGTCTTAGATATGAGAGCTCTGGGGGAGGTTCTTAAATTTACCAATTGTCTAGGTCACAGTTAGCTATAGACTGGCATCACATCATTACTCTTTTTTTTTTTTTTTTTTTTCTCGAGATAGGTTTTCTCTGTAGCTTTGGAGCCTGCCCTGGAACTTGCTCTGTAGCTCAGGCCGGTCTCAAACTCAAGTGCTGGGGTTAAAGGCGTGCAGCACCACCGGCCAGCACCGTTAGTCATTTATAGCAAACATCCATGTGCCTAAGTTGTCAACACTTACTACTCTCTTGCTAATTGTTCTTCTGCATGACCTCATTTAGTAATCCTGCTATTCGAGTTGGAAGGTGTTAAGGTTAAGTCATAGATGAGGAACTTGAGGCCTAAAGAGATTTAGTTTGCTGGATGTTATCCAGATAAGCAATATTAGTTCCAAGGTATAAATCCAGACAGCCTGATTCCAGAATCAGAACTGGTTGCTCTTGTAGAAGATGTTGGTACAATTCCCAGCCCACAGTCATTGGCAATTCGAGTTTCAGGAGATCTAATACCCGTTTCTGACCTCTAAGGTCACCTGGCACACATGCAATACTCTTACTTGCATGCAGGCAAGACACTCATATACCTAAATTAAAGGAATTTAAAATTTAGTACCAAAAAATGCTGGATATTTTGGCCTTTAATCCCAGCACTGTGGAGGCAGGGACAGGCAGAGTTTGAGACCAGCATGTTCTACATAATGAGTTTCAGGCCAGCCTGGGTTACATAGTTGAAACCCTGTCTTGAAAAACGCCACCCCCCCCCCAAAAAAAAGTCAAGTCACGAGGGGAGAAATGGCTCAGTGGTTAAGAGCCCGTACTCACTCGTCTAAAGTACTTGTGTTTGGTCCCAGCACCCATGTCAAGTGACTCACAACCACCTATAATTCCAGTTCCAGTGGATCCAACTGGCCTCTGAGGGTACACACATGCCTACACACACTGAAAAAATACATTTTTGGGGGACAGGGTTTCTACATAGCCCTGGCTGTCCTAGAACTCACTATGCAAACCACACTGGCCTTGAACTTTAAGAAAATTCTTCTGCTTTTCCTTCCAAGTGTTGAGATTGAGGTGTGCACCACAATGCCAGGCTCATAAATATGTATAATTTATTTTTTTAAGGAACAGTTTGAGAGTACACTTCAAGGGGCAATAGGCTGACAGAAATTATCATACCTGTGTAAATTTCATCTTACTGCTTTTGCATGTAGTTATGTTTGCAAGGTAATTTGAGGAGCAAGCAAATACACAATAATAAATTTTTGGGCCTGCTTATCTTTCTTGTGCTCCTGTCCACTGAAAAAGGACAGTGTTTTCCCTAGTTCTCACATGAAAACTTAATACCACAAATAAACTCTATGTTTATTAGCAGGTCAGAAACATTTATTTAAATAAATTATTTTGTTTTTATGAATATGAGTGTTTTGTCTGCATGTGTGAATGTGCATTAACATGTGTGCCTGGTACCCACAGACACAAGAGGGCACTGGACCCCTGAAACTGGAGTCAAGAATGGTTGGAAAGTGCCCTGTGGGTGCTGGCAACTGAACCCAGGTCCTCTGCAAGAGCAACAAATGCTTTTAGCCTTTTAACTGCTGAGCCATCTCTCCAACCCCCTGTAAATTTTGATTTGTTTTGTTTTATACTTATTTATTTTATGTCTGTGAGTGTTTTTCTTATATCTATACAGGCATACCATGTGTGTGCCTGGTGCCCAAGGAGGCTAGGAGAGAGAGGGTGGTACCATGACATATGGCTAGAGCCTCCCCCCTTTTCTTTCTTTTGACTTGACTAGGCTAGCCTTTGTCTCCCACTCCCCACTACAAACAATTTTCTATGAGTGTGTTGCCTGCATGTATGTCTGTGCACCACGTGCATGCAGTGTCCTTAGAGACCAGATGAGGCCCTTGGATCCTCTGCGGCCGGAGTTAACAGATGGTTGTACACTGCTGTTTAGGTGCTGTCAATTGAACCAGGGTCCTCTGGTTGAGCACTTGGTTCTCTTAACCATTGAACAATTTCTTTCCCTCTTTCCTTCCTTCCTTTCTTTCTTCCTTTCTTTCGGTTCTGGAGTGTTTAGAACAGGGGTTGAAGTGATGGCTCAGCAGTTAAAATCAAATGCTGTCCTTGTAGAGGACCCAAGTTCAGCTTCTAGTACCCAGGTTGTGTTGCTTACAGCCACCTGTAGCTTCAGCTCCAGGGAACATAGCTCCCTTTTCTGGGTGTCCTGGCACTCGCGCATATATGGCATATATTCACACAGACTTAACATAAGTTAAAATTGAAAAGAAAAGAAAAACAAAACAAAACAAAAGCCCATTTTCCAGATGAGAGAAGTGAATATTTTATTAAATTACCCCAAATCGCTACCTGGCCACGGGGCAGAACTGTTAGTTACTCTGATTTCTGTTTTTGACCAAGTAAGGAAAATGATGCAGATTTTGGGAATATTCCAGCTTGAGTGCACTGATGAAAAGCAGGCCCACCTTCACTGGAGACTGTCTATTCTAGAAGTAAATATTTGTAATCTTATTGTCTACTGACTTGGACATTTTATTTTATTTTTGGTTTTCTGAGACAGGGTTTCTCTGTGTAATAGTTATGGCTGTCCTGGAACTAGCTCCGTAGACCTGGCCTCAAATTCACAAAGAACCACCTGCGTCTGTCTCCTCCAAGTGCTGCGATTAAAGGCTTGCACCAGGATCAATTGGGCATTTTGTGATTGCTATATTTGAAAGGGAATCAGGCGCAGCAGGGGCTTCCTTTCAGACTTTGAATGGCGTAGAAACCACACCCAAACGTGTTTTCACAGAGAGATTCCTTATTAAGCAGGGAAGAAAAATTAAAGTGGTTGCTTTCTGACTGAAGCAGAAAAAGAGCAACAAATGACCTTGCAGGTGTCACTCTTTTTTTTTTTTTTTTGGTTTTTCGAGACAGGGTTTCTCTGTGGCTTTGGAGCCTGCCCTGGAACTAGCTCTGTAGACCAGGCTGGTCTCAAACTTACAGAGATCCGCCTGCCTCTGCCTCCCGAGTGCTGGGATTAAAGGCGTGCGCCACCATCGCTCGGCTGCAGGTGTCATTCTTTTTTTTTTTTTTTAATTTATTTATTATGTGTACAGCATTCCTTCCATGTGTGCCCGCAAGCCAGAAGGAGGCGCCAGGTCTCATTATAGATGGCTGTGAGCCACCATGTGGTTGCTGGGAATTGAGCTCAGGACCTCTGGAAGAGCAGTCAGTGCTCTTAACCACTGAGCCATCTCTCCAACCCCAGCAGGTGTCATTCTTAAGAGAAAAAGAGAAAGTCTTTGTTAGAATGGGCTAGGATGCTGTGGTAAAGGAGCTAGGGGACAGGGAAGGGGCAGGAGTATTTCTCCTGGAGGACAAAGGAATGCCTCTGGGTGGAGGGGGACAGACATGGCACATAAGCTTATGGCGGTTTATAAAGGTAAAGGAAGAACCCCGTATTAGGATGAGGTCTTTAGTTTTAATTAGGTATGCTAAGGAAATATTAGACCTTAGTGGCTAACTGAACGGGGAGAAGGGCAAGGCCTGCCAGAGCCATATGCTTGAGTGGACTAGTGTCCCTTCAGTGCTGCCTCGTCAGTTCTTAGCCTCTACCATTTAAGTACTGGGATTACAGGTTTGGTTTTTGTTTGTTTGTTTTTAGTTTTTTTGAGGGGGGAGTTTGTGTAGCTTTGGAGCCTGTCCTGGAACTCACTCTATAGACCAGGCTGGCCTCGAACTCACAGAGCTCTGCCTGTCTTTGGTTCCCGAGTGCTGGGATTAAAGGCGTGCGCCACGACTGCCCGACTAGGGTTTTATGAAGTAGTGAGATTCAAACCCAGGACTTTTTTTTTTCTTTTTTGAGACAGAGTTTCTCTGTATACCATCTCTGACTGTCCTGGAACATGCTTTGTAGACCAGGCTGGCCTCAAGCTCACAGACATTCACCTGCCTCTGCCTCCTGAATGCTGGGATTACAGGCATGCACCACCACTGCCTGACCAAAACTAGGATCTTTTTGTATGCAAGCCTTCTACTAATTGAGCTACATCTCCAGCCTCCCCCCGGCTAGTTTTTTGTGTTTTGATTTTAACCATAAATGGTCACACTGCAGTTTCTTCCCTTCTAGTCCATTTTTACTTTGTAGCTAGGGTGCTCAATTCCCAGCACCCATATGGCAGCTAACAACCATCTGTAATTTCAGTTCCAGGGAATCTGAGGCACTCTTCTGATCTCCAAGGACACGAGACATGCCCATGGTGCACAGACATACATGCAAACAAAACATTCTTACATGAAAATAAAACCTTTTTAAAATTTTAAGTTCCCATCTCAATTCCGAATCCTTCAGTGGCTCTCCACTGTCCTTAGGGTACAGTTCAGTTTGATGGCTACTGCTGTAAAAAAACACTGCTTCCTTACCAATTGGTTTCTGCCTTAGTTTGCTTTCTGTTGTTATTATAAAGCACTCTAACAAAAAGCAGCTTAGGAGAGAGAGAGAGAGGTTTATTATAGCTTACAGTTTCAGGTTACAGTCCGTCATTACCAGAAAGTCAGGACAAACCTCAAAAAGTCAAGAATAAAAGTAAAGAAATGCTCTTTAGGTGCTGTCAATTGAACCAGGGTCCTCTGGTCGAGCAGTTGGTTCTCTTAACCATTGGACAATTTCCTTCCTTCCTTCCTTCCTTCCTTC
>NC_022015.1:42782851-42787488 GCF_000317375.1 Microtus ochrogaster | reverse complement strand
CTGCAGGCCAGAAGAGGGCACCAGACCTCATTACAGATGGTTGTGAGCCACCATGTGGTTGCTGGGAATTGAACTCAGGACCTTTGGAAGAACAGGTAATGTTCTTAACCGCTGAGCCATCTCTCCAGCCCCTTCAATATGAAATTATTAGTTTATTGCTTCAGCTGCATAGCGGTACTAGGTGGAGACAGATGATGCTAGATAGGTACATACATGGTAGGCGGTGCTTAACCACTAAGCTGTATGGATGTATATACAGATTTGGGTTTTGAGAGCTTGGGCTGGCTTTGAATTCTTACTCCTCCTGCCTCAATCTCCCTCTTACTTTTTTTTTTTTTTTTTTTTTTTTTTTTTTTTTTTTTTTTTTGGTTTTTCAAGACAGGGTTTCTCTGTGGTCCCTCTTACTTTTTTTAAACTGGTCTTTTTCCAGTTCAATTAATCCCCCATCACTGGTTATGAACCAAATGAGCTTGGTGTTAGAGTGCTGATGAATGTTTGGTCAAAGAACAACCCTGTCCCCACCTGGTAGCAAGAGGCACTGCCTCCCTGTAGTGAAGAAAGGAAATGTGCAGATGACTAGAGCTTCTCTTGGTACTGGGGGACTCAGGGGGAAAAGGTTCTCTGTCCATCTGTCAGTCTTAGTTTGTTCTAGGGATCCAGCACAGGGACTTGAACATGCTGAATACACACTGTACCACTGAGCTAGTCCTCTAACACTATGCATTTTAGCTTTTTTTTTTTTTAAGATTTATTTATTATGTATACAGTGTTCTGCCTGCATGTATGCCTGCAGGCCAGAAGAGGACACCAGATCTCATTACAGATGGTTGTGAGCCACCATGTGGTTGCTGGGAATTGAACTCAGGACATCTGGTAGAGCAGTTAGTATTCTTAACCTCTGAGTAAATCTCCAGACCTTATTTTGTTTTATATTTTTGGTTTTTTGAGACAGGGTTTCTCTGTATAGTCCAAGTTATCCTGGAATTGCTTTGTAGACCAGGCTGACCTCGAACTCACAGATATCTGCCTGCATCTACTTCCCTAGTGCTGATGTTAAAGGCATGTGCCACAATTTCCTGGCTGTATTTATTTATTTAATCATTTTTTGTGTATTTACTTATTTATTCATGTGAGCCATGTAGCAAGTGTGGAGTTCAGAAGACCATTTTTGAGAGTCAGTTCTCTTCCTCCCACCATATGAGTCAGCTCAAATTCAGGTCATACTTGACAGCAGAGGCTACGCAAGATTATCTTACCAGCTCCTAATTTAATTTTGTTTCCTGTGGTTCTGAGAATTGAACACAGGCCTTATGTGTGCTTGGCAAGTGCTCCTACTACTGAACTACACCCCAGTCTAATTAATAGACAGGAAAATTAATTAATTTTAAAAATTTATCTTATGTGTATGTGTGTTTTTTGCCTGCATGTATGTCTGTACACCATGTGTGTACAGTGCCCTTGGAGGCCAGAAGGGGCATAGGAACTCCTGGAACTGGAATTAGACTTCTTTTTTTATGTTCTGCTTCCATTTCATTTATTGTTCTGATGGTCAAAGCACATCAGGTGGCCAGGCAGAAGGCATGCACTGGGGAGTGTGGATAAAGTACAGATTGTTCTTAGCTGCCTGTGGGTGCTGGAAATTGAACTCTGGTTTTATGGAAGAACAGTCAGTGCTTTTTTTAGGTTTATTTATTTATTATGTATACAGTGTTCTGCCAGCAGTATGTCCTTGCAGGCCAGAAGAGGGCACCAGATCTCATTACAGGTGCTTGTGAACCACCATGTGGTGGAACTCAGGACCTCTGGAAGAGCAGTGCTCTTAACCATTTCTCCATTTCCCACGATTATTTTATTTTTGAGATCATGTTTCCCTCCGTAGCCCAGGTTGGTTTGGCTCTTGTGACCTTCCTGCCTCAGGCTTCCAAAGGGTTAGGATTACAGGTGTTTCTTACATCAAGCTTTCCTCTACTTAGTTTTTCAAGGCTGTCTCAGAATATGACTGGCACCCACAATGCTTTTCATTTCTTCCTTTATGTAGTCTATTCAAGACACCCTCTATTACATAGATGCTTTTTATATGACACATAAATAATGGTGGTTCCAATAGGGTCTAGGTTACCTGCTTTTATTACTTCCATTTTCTGGTTTTGCTTCAGAGTGGAAGAACCGTTTCATGCTATCAAAGACTTGCTGGGTGGGGCTGGAGAAATGGCTCAGAGGTTAAGAGCACTGGCTGCTCTTCCAGAGGTCCTGAGTTCAGTTCCCAGCAACCATATGGTGGCTCACAACCATCTGTAATTTGATCTGGTTCCCTCTTCTGGCGTGCAGACAGAACACTGTATAAATAATAAATAAATTAATTTAAAAAAAGACTTGCTGTGTGTGTGTGACATTAGGACTTGACAGGATCAGACAGTATTCAGCTCATGATAGGATCTTCTGTGTGTGCTGTGCCTCAGTGTTTCTTAGTGCCGTGGCTACATGTGATGGATGTGGTTCATTCCTACTCATCTTTGTATCGTCAGTGGCTCAACTGTGTCTCTGCCTCAGTAGATAGTGGTGGAGCCACCACTTAGCTTCTGAATGATGCAGATGCCCCTCTCACCAGTACATTCCTACTGACTTTGGTGCATGTCTCCTCTGGGCCTTCTCTTGGACTTCAGTTCTCACTATGGTCTCACATAATCTGCTTACCCCAGCATATCTATTGTATTTACTTTGTTTTTGTCTTTTTTGTTGCTTGTTTCTGAGTTGGGGTTTCATGTAGTCCAGGCTGGCCTCAAACTTGCTATGTAGTTGATGGTTACTTTGAACTTTTCCTGCCTTAGCACTTGGAGTGCCAAGATTATGAAAGGGCTGTGCCTCTGTGCCTGACTTATGTGGTGGTAAGGGTAGAGCCAGGGCTTTTCAAGTGTTAAGCAAGCATTCTACTAGCTGAGCTACATCCCTAGCCCTTCATTCTTTAGTGCCTGTGGTGCCATAGATGGAACCGTGAACCTGCACATGGTGAGCCAGTACCCCTCCTCTGAACTGCATTCCCAGCCTTTTAAGTTTATTTTAGTCAACTCTAAATTATTTAGTCATACTAGCAGGGTATGAAACTCTCTATTTACCTCTGGAATCTCGAACTCCTTCCTTTTCGTCTTTCTTGCCTCTCTGTCAGACTCTCCTGTAGCCCAGACTTGCCTCACTGTGCTTCTGAGGCTGGCCTTGAACTCCTAATCCTCCTACCTCCAATTCCCAAATGCTTGGATTGTATGCATATGCCACCATGCCTGGTACCTCTGACCTTTTTTTCTCTAGACTTTTTTTCTTGTCCTCCATTGTCACCATTTTGTTTTAGTTTGTATGGTAATAAGACTTTGTTTGTTTTTCTACACAAACCACTTCATCTTGATATAATAGTGCTTGACTTTGTTTAGTTTCTTCTAGGAAGGTACGAGTGGGTTTGAATCCTACAGTTCATCCCCTCATTTACAAACACGTATGAAGGGCTTAGAGTATGGTATCTGAGAAGACAAAGTGATTGACAAATAGCACAAGGCTCTCTCACCACTTGTCTTCAAGAGCAGACACTCAGACAAGGAAGCAGAGACAAGAAATTGTGGGCCCTGCGTTGTAGCAGTGATCAACAACAGATGAGGGGAGTAATCCCAGGTGTGTGCTCTCTCTCACAGCAGGGCAGCAGCATATATGAGGCTTAAAGCTGGAAATACCATGTTCTGAGATTGGCAGGTGCTGGAAGGCTGGTGTGACTGGACAGTAGTGATTGGAAAGGTGTGCTGGGTGAAAGGGCTGAGGAGTTGAGTTCACTTCTCTGAGTCACTTAGGAATTGATTTCTGCTGCCTGGAGCTCTGGGGCTAGGAGATACTATATTAAAAATTTATTTCATGGGGGACAGTGAGCATGTGGAGGTCGGAGGACAACTTTTGGGAGTCAGTTCTCTTTCCACCATGTGGATTGAACTCAGATTGTCAGGCTTGGTGGGCAAGCACCTTTGCCAAATGAGCATTGTGTTGGCTTGACCCAGTGAGCCATCTGGTTGGACTGAGACGCTGTGTTTCTAGGAGCATTACATTCAACCGTCTCAAGGAGTGTTTCTGCGTGTACAGCCCACAAACCTTGAGCTTTCGTGCTGGGTATAACTGCCCTGAACCCTTCTTATCTGGCATGCCCAGGGCAAGGTAGACCTCTTATCATCTGTGAGCACTGGCATGAACCTTAATCTCTACCCACTTTGCCTCTTCCTAGGAGCTGGTGTGTAGGCTTTTCTCTAGTGAGGCTGGGGAGGATCTTGGGGAATTCGAAAGGGCAGTGGCAGGTAATGAGACTTTTCACACCCCTTTCTCTCTACTGTTTAGATCTTGGTGTCTGCTTTCTTTCAAATATATAGCAATCTTGGCTGCCAGCCTAGGTGGGAGAGGGAGAAAGGACCTGTTTTCTTCAGCTCCTCTCTGAAAATAACTCAGCTGGTTGTGGTAAAGAACAGGAAGTTGCCGAGAGTGTTAGCACCTCCTAGTGTGGATGTCCAGTTGTCCCTGCTGTGAAACCCTCCTGCCCCATTTACCTTTCCTCTTTTTTTTTTTTTTTGGTTTTTTCGAGACAGGGTTTCTCTGTGGTTTTGGAGCCTGTCCTG
>NC_022015.1:42779144-42782751 GCF_000317375.1 Microtus ochrogaster | reverse complement strand
TAGACCAGGCTGATCTCGAACTCACAGAGATCCACCTGCCTCTGCCTCCCGAGTGCTGGGATTAAAGGCGTGCGCCACCACCGCCCGGCTACCTTTCCTCTTTCTAAGGACCTCTTGGCGGGAGGTGGAGGTAGGGTGGGAATGGGTGAGTGGGTGGTGGTGGTGGTATGGCATTTGGGAAGCTTTCAGAGTGTGAGCTGCCTCCAGGGCCCAGCACAGTCAAAAATGGTGTAGGAAGCCTGGCACACTGGAGGGTTTGAGACGTACTGCAAGGTACCGTCATGTACATTCAAAGTGCCTGAATGCCTTTGGAATGCTTATTCCAGCCCCATTAGTCTCTTTTGGATGTCTGATTCCCAGTGCCAACATTCTCTCACTGGTAACTAGGGTAGGATAAGAAAGGTAGTGTCCACTTCAACTGCAGTTCTCTCCTCAGATTAATTTTAAATGGGGAGAAGAACGGATTAGAGTTAATTCTATGCAATTAATGAACAAGGATTGGGGTGGGTGCTCAGTAATTAGTTGCTGCCTGAGGAATTTAATTCTGGGTTTTGAAAGTTGCTTGGGAGTAAGCCCCGAGGAGAAATCCAGGACCCGAGCTAAATTCGGAGTCTCAGAAGACCTGGTGTGGGGAAAACAGAAGTGGGATGCAGTTGCCTCTGCGTGCCAGGGTCTGTGTGAAGCTGGGGAGACCGGGTGTTAGCCTGAGCCCTGCCTGGGGCGAAGGGATGATGGTGTGGATGGAGGCTGGTGCCATCCTGTGAGACCTCTCAGGGAGTGGTGCCTGAAGGTCGGAGAAGGGGCTTTGGAACTTGGTCAGGACAAATTGGAGTTTGTAATCCTAAAAGTGACTGACTCGTCCTCAGCTTCCCAGACTCTGACTGAAGAAGCATTAGGGATCGAGGTTCAAGTAGCAGGCTGCACACTTTGTAGCTTCTGGAGACTATTTCTCTGCATCCCTTTAAGGGGTGGGCCGGGGCGGAGCTCCCGAGTCACTTCCCGGCAGAAGCAGTTAAGAAAGCTGAGCCACGGGACGTCTCTCCTTACTCGGAGGTCCAGGCAGGATTCGAGCTGCCCACTGACCACAGACCGTGTCGTGTCACTGGTTCTGCAGGCACCATGAGCCAGGACACCGAAGTGGACATGAAGGAGGTGGAGCTGAACGAGCTAGAACCGGAGAAGCAGCCTATGAATGCAGCGGCCGGGGCGGCGGCCGGGGAGAAGAATGGCCTGGTGAAGATCAAGGTGGCCGAAGACGAGGCGGAGGCCGGGACCAAGTTCACGGGCTTGTCAAAGGAGGAGCTGCTGAAGGTAGCCGGCAGCCCCGGCTGGGTGCGCACCCGCTGGGCGCTGCTCCTGCTCTTCTGGCTCGGCTGGCTTGGCATGCTGGCGGGCGCCGTGGTCATCATCGTTCGGGCGCCACGCTGCCGGGAGCTGCCGGTACAGAGGTGGTGGCACGAGGGCGCCCTCTATCGTGTCGGCGACCTTCAGGCCTTCGTAGGCCCAAACGCTGGAGGCATAGCTGGTGAGTGGGGGGCACACCGTCATTCCTTTCCCTTTGTGCCTCTCATTTAACCGGGCCATCTACTGCCCTCCTTCTTCTTCCTCACCCTCTCTAGACGACCTCAGATGTTCTCCACTGCTCCATTTTCTGGGACCACTCCCTGACAATCACTCCTTCCTTTCTTTCCAAAAAACAAAACAAAAAAACCCCCCCAAAACCCGCTACTACTCCTACTTCTTCTAAGGGTGGCTGACTCAGCACATCCACTTTCTCCTCCCCCGAACCACGAGGCGCCTGAGCCAGTTCAAACCAGTTTCTGAAGTAACTTGCAAGGCTCCTTGCGTCAGCTACTTTGTCTCGTGATCCAGCCCCCTCTGAGGGAGTGGGAAAGTGGTGGAGAGAAGGAGGAGGCCTGAGGCTTCTCGTGCCTCCCTGTTTAACTCATCCTTCTTCTCGCAGGGCTGAAGAGGCATCTGGAGTACTTGAGCACCCTGAAGGTGAAGGGCGTGGTGCTGGGCCCAATTCACAAGAACCAGAAGGATGAAGTCAATGAAACCGACTTGAAACAAATTGACCCCACTTTAGGCTCCCAGGAAGATTTTAAAGACCTTCTGCAATCTGCCAAGAAGAAGAGTAGGTCTTGCCAAGAAACCAGAAAGGGTTTGGCATTTTGGCTGAGAAGCAGGACAGAGTCTTTGTCTGGTTTACTCCTAACTGGTTCAGAGTTTTTCTAGGGCAGGGTCCGGGGAGATATGTTGCTATTCACACTGAACAGTATGGTTTCATGTGTTCTCTCTTGGCTGGATGATTTTTATTTACTAGTTGTTTTGGTTTTGAGGTAGGGTCTCACTCTGTGATTCTTGTTAGTTGACCTGGCTGGATGAAAGTTGACAGAACTCCACTGGTTCCCGGTGCTAGGTTTAAGTGTGCCACCATGACTGGCTAAAAACAATGACTTTTAAATTTATAGTATGAGTGCTTTGTGAGTAAGAGATTAACTGTTGTTTTATAATTCAATATAGAGGGCTGAGAATGTAGCTCAGTTGGTAAAAGTGCTTGCCTAGTATCCATAAAGCCCTGAGTTTGATTCCTCAGAACAATGGAAAACAGATATACAAGTGTCTACCTCTAATCCCAACACTTGGGAAGTAGATACAGGTGGTTTATCCCACCAGTCAGCCCGTAGACATAAAACCCTTTCTCAAGAGCAAAAAAAAACAAGAAACCAAAACCTCACTATGGAAACATGTTGAAAGATTTTTTTTGTGTGTGTGTGAGGAGAACCTAGTTCCTGTAGCTCAAACTTATTTTCGCCACAGTAAAATTGGTTGAGGGATTTGGTGGGGTTCATTGAAGTCTAAGATACAAACCATACATAGGTGCACTTAGTAGCCTTCTGTGAGGTTCCTTGTTTTCCCTTTGTTACCCCTCAAAATTTCTCTCTGCGGGTTGTTGTTCTAGGCATTCACATCATTTTAGACCTGACTCCCAACTACCGGGGCCAGAATTCATGGTTCCTTCCTGCTCAGGCTGACGTTGTAGCCGCCAAAATGAAGGTGAGTTTTGTGGTTGGTGGCAGACTGTGTGGATTCATTCACAGCAAGCCTTGTGTGCACTTAGCGTGGCTCTCACAAGCAAGGCTACTTCCTCCCATACATAGCCTGGAGGGTAGGCCCACAGTACACAATGTTTTTTTTCTTATTTCTTTTCTGACTGCTCTGTGTGTGTGTGTGTGTTTCCTTTACTCTAGGAGCAAGGCTGTGCCAGGAAGGGAATTTCTCAGATGTTAGTCTGGAAGTTTGACTTTTCTTTTTGTCGTAGGAAGTCTTTTCTTTCTCTGTGGGAATCCTGATCTGACTGCTTTCCCAGTTTTTGTTTGATGTGTTTGGAATGGAGCCCAGTCTGGAATTATAAGCACTAGGGTCTTACTGTGTATCTGGGACCATACCAAGTATTTATTATTTAAGAAAAAAAATTTAACTCTCCTATGAGTTTTTTTTTTTTTTTTTTTTCGAGATAGCTGGTTTTGGAGCCTGTCCTGGAACTAGCTCTGTAGACCAGGCTGGTCTCGAACTCACAGAGATCCGCCTGCCTCTGCCTCCC
>NC_022015.1:42775849-42777982 GCF_000317375.1 Microtus ochrogaster | reverse complement strand
AAAAAAAAAAAAAAAAAAACACTGTTGCTGAGGATGACCTTGAACTCCTAGTCCTCTTGTCTTCCAAGTGCTGGGATCATAGGAAGTTCAAAGTACTGGAGAAAGCCTATAGTCATAGCTGTCAGTAGTTAGGACAGCTGAGGTAGTGAGTTGGAGACAGGTCTTAAACCAAAAAGAAAATGTTTTCAGATGGTAGCCTCGGATGAAGATGGAGAGCAGATGAGAAGGGAAGAAAGGGAGCATGGGGATGTGGTTTTGTGCTCAGTGCCAGTTGAAACCAGGGCTTAAATCTTCAGGCCTGGACCTGTTCTGCAGAGCTGGCTTCTTTTCAGATGTCTCAACAGCCCTCAGGCTGTGTTTTGAATGTGAAACTTTTCCTCCTTGGCCTTGCTCCCACCAGCTCTTGTGGGCGAGCACACACTCTCTAGGCCTCAGGAAACTGGAAAGGAGTAAGTACATTTGCCCTAGACATTTTAGGTCCTGTCTCTGCTTCCAGTTTAATCTGTTTCCTGATTATGATCTTGGCTATATATTCTTGCTTCTCTGACCTGTTTCTTCATCTCCAATTTGAGGGTATTTTCATTCTCCATACCAAGTGTTAGGTGTCAGAGCTATGCATACTTATTTTCTCTTGAGTTTTTTTATAGCTATTAAAAGTGAAGCTATATATTTTGCCAAAGGCAAGAATAGAAAATAGAAAAATGCTATTATATACTAAGAGCATACCAAGGGCTAACATTTGAAGAGAGAGAGGGTGAACCCCTATTTTGTAGAAATCTCAGGGAAATTTGAGGTAGGTGAGAGCTTCTTTGTGTATTAATCTTTCCTCTATTCTTTTGTTCCCCGCAGGAAGCTCTGAGTTCTTGGTTGCAGGATGGGGTTTATGGGTTCCAAGTTCGGGATGTGGGAAAGCTGACGGTGAGTGCCTTTTCCATGTTGAGAGCAAAGCTTTGGTGAGAAGAGTGGGTCTCAGCCAGGGCTAGGAGATGTTCCCTGTTCTGATTCTGTTTTTTTTGTTTGTTTTTGTGCTAGGATGCATCCTCACACTTGGCAGAGTGGCAGAATATTACCAAGAGCTTCAGTGAGGATAGGTAGGTACCTGACACCCTTGCCTGCCTGAGCCCACTGTGAGAGCCCCTTGGAGTGCTAAGCCCTTAGAGGGGAGTTTCTTCACTTTTATTCTTTATCTCGGCCATTTGCTAATGATTCTCCTGCCCTGGTTTGTGCAGGCTGCTGATTGCAGGGACTGACTCCTCTGACCTCCAGCAAATCCTGAGCATACTCGAATCCACCAGCGACCTACTGTTGACTAGCTCGTATCTGTCAAATTCCAGTTTTACTGGGGAGCATACAGAATCGCTAGTCACTCAGTATTTGAATGCCACCTGCAGTCGCTGGTGCGGCTGGAGTGTGAGTACAGTGCTGATGGGTGTGGGGGAAGGTGGAAGGTGGTGGTTGTGGGGTGGGGGTCCTCACAGGCACGTCTTCCTCCAGGTGTCTCAGGCAGGACTCCTGACAGCCTCCATACCGGCTCAGCTCCTCCGACTCTACCAGCTGCTGCTCTTCACTCTGCCAGGGACCCCTATTTTCAGCTATGGGGATGAGATTGGCCTGAAGGCAGCTGTCGTTCCTGGACAGGTACCACTTGTTTTCTGCCCAGCACAGTGTTTAAATAGTGTTTGTTTGTGTAACACATTTTGCCATCTGTGGATAACAGCCCTGAGGTGGAACTTTGTTAAATTCCTTGTCTGTCATCCTGTGGGCAATGTGGCAGGTGTTTATGTTTTAAACAGGGTTTTCCTGTTGTCATATTCACTGTATATACTGAGCTGGCTTCAGGAGCTATGTAGTGTATTCTCTTGGAATGGAACTCAGCTGGAAATACATCTGTGTATGCCTCTGTGTGTGTGTGGTGTAGATACATCCACAGAGGTCAGAGTACAGCTTGGTGGAATAAGTTCTTGCCTTTAGCCTTTAAGTAGGTTCTGCGCATCAAACTCAGGTTTGCATGGCAAGTGGTTTTACCCACTGAGCCATTTCGCCAGACTTCAAGAACCAATATTTTTTCTTTTTTTTTTTCCTTTATTTTTCGAGACAGGGTTTCTCTGTGGCTTTGGAGCCTGTCCTGGAACT
>NC_022015.1:42761046-42775749 GCF_000317375.1 Microtus ochrogaster | reverse complement strand
TGTAGACCAGGCTGGTCTCGAACTCACAGAGATCCGCCTGCCTCTGCCTCCCGAGTGCTGGGATTACAGGCGTGCGCCACCACTGCCCGGCTTCAAGAACCTATTTTTAAAAGTAATGCCTGGCGTCTGGTAATATGTTCAGAATGACAGCCAGTGTTTTGTTGGACAGTGGTACTCTGCACCCATTTGATAGACTCTGAGCCCTCTGTGAACTCACGGTTTATCAAGAATCAACACAAGCAGAGAGGTGCAAGGTGTGGGTCCCATGATAGGGTGCTGCCACAAAGGCATCTGCCTGCAGAAAAACATACAAAATGGTGAAATGAAAATAGGGGATGGGGGGCTGGAGAGCTGGTTCAATTCCCGGCACCTACATGGCAGCTCACAACTGTCTGTAACTCTAGTTCCAGGGGATCTGACACCTTCACACCAGTGCACATAAGATAAAATTAAAAATAAAGCAAAATAGGGAATGGGAGTGTACCCTCCTCTTTAAAGACCCACACTTTCTGTTTATTAGCCTGTACAGGCCCCAGTCATGCCATGGAATGAATCCAGCTTCCCACAGACATCAGGACCCATAAGCCCCGACATGACAGTGAAGGTAAGCAGTTTAGGCGTGACCCTCACGGTGGGCAGGTGGCTTACAGATGTCCAGTAGAGCCAGCCCTTCACTCATTCCTTCTGTGTCTTTCATTTTCAGGGTCAGAATGAAGACCCTAGCTCCATCCTGGCTCAGTTCAAGCGGCTGAGTCACCTTCGGGGTAAGGAGCGCTCTCTGTTGCATGGTGACTTCCATGCACTGGCCTCCTCATCTGGCCTCTTCTCCTATATTCGCCACTGGGACCAGAATGAGCGTTATCTGGTGGTACTCAACTTTCAGGATGTGAGCCTGTCAGCCAGGCTAGGGGCCTCTAACCTCCCTGGTGGCATAAGTCTGCCAGCCAGTGCTAACCTGTTGGTTAGTACCAACAGTACCCGGCTAAGCCAAGAGGAGGGCACCTCTCTGAAGCTGGAAAACCTGAGCCTGAATCCTCATGAGGGCTTGCTCTTGAATTTCCCCTATGTTGCTTGACCATACCTGTCCAGGACCTACTACCTTCCTCCCCTCTTCCCTTGCCTTTTGAATTCAAGTTTTTCTCTCCTTGTTTTTTTGTTAACTTTTGCAGATTCCTTATGAATTCTTACACTGGGTATTTTTGCCTTCAAATAAAAGTCACCCTGCCTGATGAGGTTGTGTCTTCTCTTCATCCCTCATCAAAGCAGGACTTTCCCCTGTTCTCTATTGGCTTACCCTCCCTACCTCTCCCCTCCATAGTCTCGGCCTGGTGTGGGAAGTCCTTCTGTATATGTGTTGCTTTTATTGAGTAATGAATAAAGCTGCTTTGGTCCTATAGCAGGGCAGAATAGAGCTAGGCAGGAAAATTAAGCTGAATGCTGGGAGAAAGTAGGTGGAGCTGGGGAGAAGCCATGTAGTCACACTGGACACTGGACAGAACCTTGCTGGTAGGCCACACAACCATGTGGTGATACATAGATTAATAGAAGTGGGTTAATTTAAGATGTAAAAGCTAGCTAGAAATAGGCTTTAAGCTATCGACCAAACAATATTGCAATTAATATAGTTTCTATGTGTTTATTTCGGGGCTGGGGCTGGGAAATGAACAAGCAGCCTCAGACTACATCGGCCAGGCCAGTTCTATACAGCTGCTTCATCTCTTGAATTTTTTTGGAGGGGGCTGGTTTTGAAACAAGGTTTCTCTGTGTAACGCTGGCTGTCCTGGAACTCGCTCTGTAGACCAGGTCTCTAACCCTGGTTTTTAGTTCTCGCATTTAGCCAGTTTGTCTCTTCAAGGACTGAGTGGGGATGGGATGACCTGAAGACTGCACAGTGCCTGGGCCTGGGACTTCTCGCAGAGAACAGAATACAGAAGTCCCTTTTCTATTCAGCGGTGAGGCTTTTACCCAGTGAGCACAGGACTCTGTTCCCCAGCAGCACACCCCACTCCAGAAGAAGTCAACAGGACAGAACTGTCAGTTCTTTAGGATATGTAGTCTCTGGTGTGCAGATGGAGAAGAAATAAAGAATAAACATTTATATGATTGATAAGGTGATGAGTGATAAAAAAAATGGCACTGAAGAGAGGACTCAGGTTAAGAGCACTAGTTGCTTTTGCAGAGGACCCAGGTTCAGTTCCCAGCACCTATGTGGTAGCTGGGATCAACACCCATTTCTGGTTTTGCAGGCACCAGACATGCATGTGATTTATATACATATGTGCAGACAAAACACACATAAATAAGCAGGAAAAGTGAAACTGGAAAGGTATTTTTGGGAGCAGGAGGTTTGGGGTTGAGTTTGGAGGAAGTCCATCCCACCAAGGAGGTAAACTTCTAACCCACGGCCAACCAAAGTGTGCGTGTGACCCAATACAAAGTCATAAATAGTAGGTTACACTTGTTACATTACAATATCAAAGGTTAGACATATCCAGCAGGTCTGGGGAAGCTTTTGGGTATCTGAATATCTGAATGGGAACAATTGGTACTTGAGTGAAGGAGCAAGAAATGGAGGATATTCGGCAAGGGGTGAGCAGATGACCAAAGGCTTCATAAGGCAGTCACAGAGGGTACAACTCAGACCTTGGGACTGCTCTTCAGCAGCAGATGGAAGCCAGTGGTCCCATGAGCTCCCTTGGGTGGGCTGTATGCTAGGGTGAGTCACAGCACTTTTATTAGCAACAGGGTAGACAACCAGCTAAAGGAAGAGGTGCATGGGTAGAGCTGGAGAGTGTGGGGAGCCCGGTTTCCCATATCTTCCCTGAGGACTCAATGCCTGCTTGCTGGAAATCCTACCAAGGAAGCAGGAAACACACTTGAGCCTTTGGTGAACAGAGTTTTGGCTTTCTTAGAGTTTCAGAGGAGCTAAGAGTGACCTTGAACTCTGGATCCTCCTGCCTCTACAGAATTACAGGCAGGCTTCACTTTGATTTTTTTTTTTTTTTTTTTGAGGCAGTATCTATTAATGTAGTCCAGACTGTCTTCAAACTCCATAGCAATTCTGAGTGCTGGTATTACAGACATGTATCACCATGCCTGTTTCCTGTTTCCCTAGAGCGCAATCACAGATATTCTACTTAATAACTAACCTTCAGTCTCCAGCCCCTCCCAGGGTTCTGGACATATACTTTAGAATCCATTTCCCATATGTTAAACTTTGGCAGCCTGGCTAATATCCCCAAAGACAACTCCCAAGACAGGACATTCCAGAGGCCTAGAAATTACTTACCTAGAGCTGAGGACAAAGGCCAGATTTGAGGCCAAGTGTCATTTTGAACTGCACATAGGGTCAGAGGGAGTGGAGTAGGAGTTGGAGAGCCTGGAGCAGAGTGACTTTTGACTGGTTTTAACAGGCTTGATGTTATGTGATTAGCTGGGGAGCAGGGAGGTTGGGGAGGCTGGTTTGGGACTGTAACCAAGGATATGTGATGGAGGAGGTCGTCAAGTGATTGCATCTTGCATTATTTTACATGTCAGTCCACAGATTTCGTGTTGGTCTCTCTTAGGTGGACCCCATAGGAGTTGGGGTTAACTTTGGCCTTCGAAGCCTTAGGAACGACACGCTAGATAGTTTGACTCTCCTAGCCTTGGGGAAAAGAACACATTGGACACTGCAGGCATCCTTTACAGCAGGCTGGGGCTTGGGGTGGCCTGGGCCTCAGGGTACGCTGGTGTAGAGGACAGACCCAAGAAATTAAAATAACTAAGACCCAGCACCCTTGTCTCTTCATCTTCTTACTCAGTGACAGAGCCTGAGGTCTTTGAGAGAGTAGTACATACTGACTCCTCTTAAGACATACCAACCTTCCTCTCAGCTCCCCGCCCCCATTCTCCCCTGGCTTTTGTCTATTCTGGACTTCTTCCTGAGGCTCTCCACCCCTTCCCTCTGTCCTCTCTCACAGGGTCCTCAGGATATTCCATTTCTCTTTCCCCTCTTTGCTGGCTACCTTTTTACTCTGTAATAAGGTCTCACTGTGTAGCCCTTCCTGGCCTGAACCTCACAGAGGTCCTCTTGCCTCTGCCTCCCAAATGGAACCACCAAGCCCAGTCCTCATGGGCTCTCTTTTGAAGTATTATGGTATGTGCTATGGCAGTGCACTGGCTGATTTTTGTGTCAACTTGACACAAGCTAGAGTCATCAGAGAAGAAGGAGCCTCAGTTGAGGAAATGCTTCCATGAAATCTAGACATTTTCTCAGTTAGTGATTAATGGGGGAGGGCCCAACCCATGGTAGGTGGGACAATTCCTGGGCTGGTGGTCCTGGGTTCTATAAGCAAGCAGGCTGAGCAAGGCAGGGGAAGCAAGCTGGTAAGTAGCACTTCTCCATGGCCTCTGCATCAGTTCCTGCCTCCAGGTTCCTGCCCTGTTTGAGTTCCTGTCCTGACTTCCTTCAGTGATGAACAGCAATGTGGAAGTGTAAGCCAAATAAACCCTTCCCTCCCCAAATTGCCTTTTGGTTATGGTGTTTGGTCACAGCAATACAAACCATAACTAAGACAGACAGTTTACTGTGAATTTTCTGCTTATTTAATCCCCCTCCTCCCCGAGACAGGGTTTCTCTGTAGCTTTGGAGCCTGTCCTGGAACTCTGTAGACCAGGCTGGCCTCAAACTCATAGAGATTCACTTGTCTCTGCCTCCTGAGTGCTGGGATTAAAGGCATTTGTCAACACTGCCTGGCTAAAAAAATTTTTTTTTTAATTTATGTACTTTATGGGCTGGAGAGATAACTTAGCAAGTAAGAGCACTTTTCTGCTCTTGAAGAGGACTTGGGTTTTAGCATCCAAATGGTGGTTTACCCATAGTTCCAGATCCAGGCAATCCAATCTTCTCTTCTGACCTCTACAGGCACGAGGTACACATGCAGTGTATAATACATACATGTATATAAAGCAACGTACAAAAATAAATAAATCTTTTTAAAAAGTTTATCATCTTTGTTGGTGGCGAATGGCTCATCAGTTCAGCGCTAGCTACTATAATAGAGGATCCAGGTGTGATCCTCAGCATGTGTAACTCTTCTGGCTTCCATAGGCACCAGGTATACATGTGCATAGACACATACAGCCAAAATGTCATACACATAAAAAAATAATAAACTAAACAAAACAAAATGAGACCTAGTTTTGCTCCTTACAGCTACCATGATGCAGGGAAGCCTCAGAAACTGAGTTTGTCTGGAAGGACCCTGGCAACACTCTGCCTCCAGACCTCCAGGTTGTGGGAAAACAAGTGGGAACTCGGTCCCCTGAAATCTGCAAGCTCTGGACCCTGACGCATGCAATCATCTTGAAAGCTAAGCAAGGCCTGGCCTGGTTCTTATTGTCTGGGAGGCCACCTGGGAATACCAAAGTACTGTAAGACTCTAAGTGTCAAAAATGAAAAAAGGCATATGGTATCTCCTGCCTTTAATCCAGCATTCCAGGAGCAGGGGGAGGTGGATCTACATATGTATGTCAGAGGACGACTTTGAAGAGTCTATTCTCTTTCCACCCTGTGGGTTTCAGGGATTGAACTCAAGTTATCAGGATGAACAGCAAGCACCTTTGCCTGCTGATTCATCTCCTTGGCCAAAGATTAAAAATAAATTACCTTGTGGAGGCAAATGCTCTAACACTGGGCTACGTCCTTAGTCCTTGGATAGAAAAAAAAACTTAAGATTTTTATGATTGCCTAAGTGGGGTGAACAGGCTGTAAGGGGAATGGGCAGCTTGGGCCGTCAAGTTGCTTAGGGGAGACGACAATGAGAGGCAGGAAGGTGAGCAGTGCCCTGGTGGCATTCTCTGTTTAGGTTCTGAAGGACCTGCAGGTGGAGGTTTTCATCAGGGGAGAGTCTACAACTCAGCACAGGGCAAGATCTAGAAACACTTGGGGCGGAAGTGGGGGTATGACACTAGTGTGAAGGAAGAAGGGAGAGGTCGGAGCCAAGAGTTGACCATATCTATAGGATGGACAGTGGAAGGGATTCTAACAGAGGAAGAATAGAAGCAAACTGAGCCCCAGGTGTGGCGATAAGGAGGCAAGAAGGTGCCAGGTCAGTGTCAGATAGAGCAGGTGGCCTTCAGATTGGTGGCAAGGGTATTGCTGTGGTCCCCAGGGCGTCATCTTCTCTGGAGCCTCCAGGGGAGAGTGGAAAAGTGGGGTTTTCTCAATGTATGTGTTTCTAGATAGTATTAGTTGGAGTACCTGGTTGTCCTAAGAACTAAAAGAATTTATTGGAAGGCAATCAGGAAATGCCAGAAGAAAGTAGGATCAGAGTCGGGAAATGGGCAGGAAGCAAGCGCCAAGAAGCAGGAAGTTTGATTGTCTTTTGACTGGAACTGCCTGGGATGCTGCCACAGGGGATGTACTGCCAAGGTGCCTGTGGCTGGGCACAAAGGCATAGCCTCCCTGGGTGGAGTGTGGGTGGTGCTGGAGTTCACAGTGTGCTCAGCTTGAATGACCCTGGTATGTCCTGAGTTTCAGGACTAAGATGGTTATTGTTTTTTAAGTGCTCTCTATTTAAAAAAAAAACAAAAACAAAATAAAATAGGGGCTGGAGAGATGACTCAGCCATGAAGCAAGACAGGTATCTTCCACACACCTGTAACTCCAGCTTCAAGGAGAGAGCAGAGAGGAGGATTACTGGCTCTTGTTGACAAGAAAGTATTAGCTCCAGGTTCAGGGAGAGACACTGCCTCAAAGGAATAGTTGGCGAGCAATAGAGGAGGGTACCCAAAGCCCTCTTTCAGCCTGCACAGATAAGTAAATATTTTTAAAAATTAAATTAGGGTCAGTGAGATGGCTCAGTTGGCAAAGGTGCCTGCCACTGAGCCTGATGACCTGAGTTTGATCCGCAGGGCCCACAGAGTGGAAGGGAGAACTGACTCCTGTAAGTTGTCCTTTGAGCTCCATGTGCACGCCTGTGCGTGTGCATTGCATTCCCCCATGAGTAAATGTAAAAAGTAAAAACAAAGCAAACAAACCAAAATGCTTTTTTTTTTTTTGGTTTTTCCAGATTGACTTTCTCTGTGTAACAGCTATAGCTGTCCTGGAACTCACTTTGTAGACCAAACTGGCCTTGAACTCACAGAGGATCCACTTGCCTCTGCCTCCCGAGTGCTGGGATTGAAGGTATGCACCACCACCACCTGGTCTATTCTTTGTATTTTATGTGCAGAAACCACATTATGGTAGTCTTGGTTAGCAATAACAGTTATTGAGAAGCAAAACTACAGAAAAGGCAAGATTAAGAAGTATATTTAGGGACTTTTCCTGGATCTAGGAACTATAGACCAGGTCTTTGATGGATTAAGTCTTGGTTCCTGTTGGGGCCTCCATGAGGAGTGCTAAGGTGTTAGTCCAGTTACATCAGATTCCCTGGAACTGGTATTAATACTCAGTTCTAAGCAGCCATGTGGGGGCTGGGAATCCAATCCTGGTCCTCTGAAAGAACAGCAAATGCTTTTTTTTTTTTATTTGTTTTTTTTTTTCTTTGTTGTTGTTCAAGACAGGGTTTCTCTCTATAGCCCTGGCTGTCCTGGAACTATCTCTATATACCAGGCTGTCCTCGAAACCCACCTGCCTCTGCCTCCTGAGTACTGGGGTTAAAGGTGTGCACCGCTGCCACCGCCACCGCCACTGCCACCACCCAACTCAGCTGTACAACAAATACTCCTAAGTGCCGAGCCATCTTTCCATTCCCTTGTTTTTTTTTCAGGATAAGTCTCATGTGGCTCAGGCTGGCTGACCTCAGATTTGCTATATAGTCCAGGCTGGATTTGAATCTTTTTCTTTCAGAATGTGTGTTGGTATAGGGCAGATGTTGGTTCTGTCCTTCCACCAGAGGGTCCTGGGGATCGGATTCAACTCAGGTCATCAGACTTGCTAGCAAGTACCTTGACCTGACAAGTCATCTTGATGCCTCCCCTCCCCCCCAAAAAATCCATTTATGTAGGGGCTGGAGACATGACTCAGCAGGTAAGAGCACTCGTGGCTCTTGCAAGCTGTTATGATTGTGACACTAGTCAGTACCTTGGTGGGTGAGGGCCACAGGCAGGAGACAAATGAGCCATGCAGACAGAGCTTGAGTGTGGAGTTTATTGAGAGAAGGGAAAGGGGAGGAGAGAGAGAGAGAGAGAGAGAGAGAGAGAGAGAGAGAGAGAGAGAGAGGCAAAGACCTGCTTGCTTCTTCAGAAGAGCAGGGTGTGATGCACTGCGCCAGGTTCCTACGGGGCAGGGCCTAGATGTGCCTGGATTCTAATACAGGGGGCCTGGATTTGGTTCTCAGCACCTATATGGTGGCTCACACCCATCTGTGACTCCAGTTCCAGAGGATGTAATACCTTGCCTCTGTTGGCATCAGACATGGGCTGGGCTTCCTTTGCTCCCCTCCTCTCCCTTTCCTTCCCCTCCCTTCCCCTCCTCTCCCTTTTTCTCCCCTCCCTCCCCTCCTTTCCCTTCAAGATCAGTCTTTCAGACCTTGAATCTTTCCTCCCCCTTCTTCCTCCACTGTCCTCCTTTCTAGCCCCGAGGATCAATACTAGGGCCAGTTGGTGTTGGGCAAATGTTGTACCTCTGAACTGTACCTCAGCCCTCACCTGCCTTTGTTTATCTGGCTCTGCCTTTAACTGTTGGTAACAAACTAAAATTAAAACCGAAACAACAAACTCTAAGCCAACAATAAAATCTCATAGTTCCCCCCGCCAAAAAAACCTAAAATCTTCCATTGTATAACCTTTGTATTTGGGAGACTGAGACAGAGGGATTGCCACAAGTTCTAGTCCAGTCTGGACTACACAGTGAGATGCTGTCTCAGAAAATCAAAACCCAAACTGAAATAGAACCAAACAAAACACTTTAGCCTGAGCAAGAAGGCGTGCTACCTTGTTCTGTAGCAGAAATAAGAGCAGGTTCTTTTCTGCATCATACAACATCCTTGTGGATGTTATTTCTAACAGGAGTCTTGTCAGGCAGCCAGATTTAAAAAGCTGTGCTTTGTCCCAAGAAAGTAACCTTTAACTTAAAAAGCTTCTGATTCTGATTGCCTGTCTTATTTAATAATGCGTTGCCTTGGCAATACCATTTAAATTCTCATCTCTGTTTTCTAGAAGGTATAAATACCTGTGAATTTTCTTTGTTAAGCCAGAGGGGGAACATCTGTACAACCCTCCTTTCCCAAGTGCATGAAGTAAAAATCAACTGAAGGTCTGAAAGAGATTCTCCCTCCCTCCTGTTCTCCCTTCCCCACTCCTTCCTTCCTTCCTTCTTTCCTTCCTTCCTTCCTTCCTTCCTTCCTTCCTTCCTTCCTTCCTTCCTTCCTTCCTTCCTTCCTTCCTTCCTTATTTTGTTTTTGTTGTTTTTTTTTTTTTTGATTTTTTGAGACAGGGTTTCTCTGTGAAATAGTCCTGGCTGTCCTGTAGGCCAGACTGGCCTCGAACTGACAGAGATCTGCCTGCCTCCACCTCCCAAGTGCTGGAACTAAAGACGTGCGCCACCACCGTCCGGCTTTTTTGGTGTTTTGAGCCGAGCCTCACTATGTCTCTGTAGCTGGCCTCACACTTTAGAGATCCACCTGACTTTGCCTCCCAAATTCTGGGATTAAAGGCATGCCTGGCATCTGGAAACTTCTTAACCAAACAAGGAGTTTGAAAATCTGATGTTTGTCTTCTTGCTGTGGGCTTGTTTGGAGATGGGATAGTCCTAGACTATTGAGAGTGTTATTCAGTGTTATGTGACTTTCTCTGGGGAGGCTATTTCTATTCACCTTAGCTGGAACAGCAACAACAGACTAAAGAAACACTTTCTACCCAAGCCTAGCTTGCTTGGTAACCAATGAGCCCACTGGTCCTCTGGAACCCAGGTCCTCTGAAAGAATCACCTACTGCTCTTAGCACTGAGCCGTCTCTCCAGCCCCAGTGATGCAGCATTTTGCCTGGTGCTACCCATTTCTGCACTGGGTAGCAAGAAGAGGAAACTGGTGGTCCTAGTGGTTAGGTACTCTGCCCCTGGACCACCCTGTCTAGAGCCTGGATTGCAGGAGCTTCATTGTCTCCGTCAGTCTTCTCGGATGGCTGTCTGTGGAGACTATCTTAAAGGACTGTGTCAAACATGCTAACACCTTGGCTTTAGACTTATGACCTCCAGAGCCCTGGATATCTGAGTCACCCAGTGTGTGGCACTTAGAGAAGTCACCTATGAACCGCTTCTCATATAATTTTTTCAGTAATTCCTTATCAAAAGACTTGTTTAGACTTCTTGTACCATATCCATCATTAAAAACCGTGTAAATTATGACCTGGTAGATATGTGGGTTTTATTTATTTGTTTGTTTGTTTGTTTATTTATTTATACAGTGTTCTGCCTGCATATATGCTTGCAGGCCAGAAGAGGGCAACAGATCTCATTACTGATGGTTGTGAGCCACCATGTGGTTGCTGGGAATTGAACTCAGGACCTTTGGAAGAGGAGGTAGTGCTCTTAGCCACTTAGCCATCTCTCCAGCCTGATGTGTGTGTGTTTTTTCTTTGTTTTTCAAGACAGTGTTTCTCTGTGTAACAGCCCCCGTTGTTCTAGAACTCACTTTGTAGATCAGGCTGGCCTCGAACTCACAGAGATCCTCCTGCCTCTGCCTCCCAAATGCTGGGATTAAAGATGTGCACCACCACCACCCCATGTGTTTTTCTCTTTGTAAGTTCAAAAGGAGGTTCAGCAGGTAAAGATAAAGATGCTTGCCACTAAGCCCAGTAACCTGAGTTTGATCTCTAGAAGGAGAGAACTGACTCCCCAAAACTGTCTTCTGATGTTTACATGTGCTCCGTGGCACTCATGTACACATGGTGTGCACACACACATGATAAATAAATATAGCAAAAACCCTCAGACAAAAGCTTCAAAGAGTACTGTTTACTCCTGTATGCCACACTGTGCAAATGTATCCTAAACTGCTGCGTTTAGAGAAAATTCTGGAGTCTCAAGGGCAGATCAGTGACAAAGTGCTTCCTAGCACGTACAAATCATGACCTAGAGAGGTGGCTCAGTGGTGAAACACACTGGCTGCTCCTCCAGCGGAGCCAGGTTCAATTCACCGCATCCACGCGGTGGCTCACAACTATGTAACTCTAGTTCCAGGGGATTCAGTGCTCTCTTCTGGCTTCTGTGGACACCAGGTACATGTACATACATGCAGACAAAACACCCGTTCAAATAAAATATTTAAAGGGTTTTGCTAATCATGACTTGCACATGGGGCTACAATCCACATTTGGAAGTTTGTCTTAAGACCAAGCCTCTTAAGGGTGGAGGCCCTGTCATTATTTCTTCAGGTAAAACAGCTCTACTTTCCCGGGAAGGGGATGAAAGCTCAGAAACACACAGGTGGTCCAGCTCATAAGAGGAGTCAATGTTGAGACAAAGCCTTCCTGGCTTGGTTCTGCCATGACCAGTCTGGTTCCAAGAAAGCACCACTCTGTGCCTGGAGAGATGGTTCAGTAGTTATGAGTACTTGCTGTGCAATTATGAGGATCAGAGTTCAGATTACAGCACCCAGGCAATAAACCAGGTGTTCTGTAAATGCCTGGAACTCCAGCTCTGGGGGATCTGACATCCGATTCTGGTCTCTTTGTGCATGTGCACACACACACACACACACACACACACACACGCACACGCACAGGCACAGGCACAGGCACAGACAAAGACACATACACACACACTAAGTAAATCCTAAAAAAAGAAAGCATCTTGTCCAAAGGTGGACTCTATTCACATCACCTTAGCAGATGTCTCTCTGGATATTGTTGTCTAGATATGAAACATCTCCCTTGTTTTGTATTGAAGTCTGGTCCACCCTAAGTGGACTCCAATGAGAAGTAACTGGATCAAGAGAATGCTAACTTTAAAAATAGGATGCCAGAAAGTGGGGCCTGGTTGGAGAAGTATTCATTGGGTGTTGTCTTTGAAGGATGTCCCTTGTGTGGACTTTTCTTAGCACCTTTGCCTATCTTACCCTCTCTGCCAAGACAGTCTGCCTCACTAGAGGCACAGAAGTGTGCAGCCAAGTGACAATGGACTGAAGCCACTGTCTTCCTTCTTTTAAATTGTTTTTTTTTTTTTTCAGTGACAACCAAGACATCAGGTAACCAGGCTCTTTCAAGGCAGGGACTGTCTGTAGTGGGCATGGTGGAATGGCACCAGAGGTGAGGTGAGTGTAGAGAGAGCTATAGAAAGACAAGATCCGGGCTGGAGAGATGGCTCAGTGGTTAAGAGCATTGCCTGCTCTTCCAAAGGTCCTGAGTTCAATTCCCAGCAACCACATGGTGGCTCGCAACCATCTGTAATGAGGTCTGGTGCCCTCTTCTGGCCTGCAGGATTACATACAGACAGAATATTGTACATATAATAAATAAATATTAAAAAAACAAACAGAAAGACAAGATCCATCCTCTCTAGGACCACACATACAAACCCACTTGGGGACAGATTTTCAGGGAGGACCAGAGAGGAAGAAGAGGAGGGTGCATGTGTGCATGTATTTATATGTGTGTGCACATGTGTATGTCTTAGTTACTTTCCTATTTCTGTGAAGAGACACCATGACCAAAGCTTATAAGAGGAAATGTTTATTGTGGCTCATGGTTTCAGAGGGTTACAGTCCATGATCCTCATGGCAGGAAGCATTGCAGCAGGCAGGCAGGCATGGCAGTGGAGCAGTAGCTGAGAAATTATTTCCTAATTTACAGGCACTAGCAAGAGAGAGAGAGAGAGAGAGAGAGAGAGAGAGAGAGAGAGAGAGAGAGAGAGAGCGCTAACTGAGAATAGCATTGGCTTTTGAAACTTCAAAGCCTGCCCCACCATGACACACATTCTCTCAAAAGGCCACACCTCCTAATCTTTCTGAAACAGTTCCACCAAATATGGACCAAGCATTTAAATATGAGCCTATGGGGGGCATTCTCATTCAAACCATCACCGTATGTATACATTCATGTGTGCACACGTATATGGAAACCAAAGGTTGACATGGAATATCTCCTTTTACCACTCTACCTTAATTTTAGCTTTTGGAGACAGGGTCTTAGTGTGTAGCCCTGGCTGACCTGGAACTTGCACTGTAGATCAGGGTGGCCTACAACTCATGCAGATCAGCTGGCCTCTGCCTGAGTGCTGGGGTTAAAGGCAACCACCATCATGCTGGACTTCTGCCTTATTATTATTTATTATTATTATTATTATTATTATTATTATTATTATTATTATTTTGCAACAAGGTCTCTTGCTGAACCCAGATCTTGCCATTCTGGCTAGCCTGGCTGATTAGAGAGTTCTCCCATCCCCAGTATCTCTGCCCACCAGTACTGGGATTACAGGTGTGCCAGACTTGTATGTAGGTGCTAGGAATCCCAAACTGTGATCCTTACAGTTGTGTAACAAGTACTTTGCCCACTGAAACATCTCCCCAGTCCTCTCATTGTCCCTTCATTGCTGTTTTCCTGCTTATCCCTTCCTTCTCTGCCAAGTCCTTCCTCCCAGCCAGCTATCTTCACAGTGTCTGCCAGTGCTCCTGCATTCCGATTCCTCTCTGATCAGCTCTCCCTCCTCCAGGCTGAAAGCTGATGCCTACTGAGGTGCCCTGAGCCCCAGTGTGTGAGTTAAGTGCTGTTTTTTTCTTCCTGGATCCTGAAGGAAGCATAGGTGATCTTGAAGCAAAGCAGAATAAAAGTCCAAGCAGAGGAACTGGAAAGAGGAAAGACATGAAGGAGTGAGTCTAGAGCCTGCTCAAAGACCAGGAGAATCGCAGAGTCTGTAGGAGGGCTCAACCCAAGAGGCTGAATGCGAAGGCCTTTGTCTAAGAGGCGTGCTTTGGTTTTTGGAGATAAAGGTCTCATTTTGCATCCTGGGTTAGCCTGGAACTCTTAGCCCAAGATGGCCTCAAACTTGAGATCCTCCTGCCTTAGCTTCCCAATTTGAGATCACATGTGCCTAGCTTTGGGTTAGCTTCCCCACCCCCCACCCCCAAGACAAGGTCTTATATAGCTCAGGACTTAAACTACTGATCCTCCTGCTTCTACCTCTTGAATGCTGGGATTATCCTAAGAAATCACTATATGTGTGTGTGTGTATTTATTTTTTATTTGATTTGGATGAGTTTTGCCTGCGTGTCTGCATATGTGCATGCTACCATTTTTATTCCTGGTGCCATGGAGATCAGGAGCTGCTGTTATGAATGGTTGTGAGCCACTATGTGGGTGCTGGGAATTGAACTTGGGTCCTCTGCAAGAGCAACAAATGTTTTTAACCACTGAACCATCTCCTTAGGCCCTGACTTTTAAAAGGCCTAAAAATGAGGGTTGGGGCTAGAGAGATAGCTCAGAGGCTTATAGCACTGGCAAATATTCATACACATGAAACAAATAAATCTAAAAAAAGATAAAAATCATAATAGTATTTTGTGACATATGAAAATTATGTTAGATTCAAATAAATTTGTTGGTATACAGCCATTCTTATCTGCTGTAGTATATTATTTATGGCTGCCTTCAACTGCAGTAACAGAGACAATGTAATACACTAGCACTGATGTGTATCCTTCATTTTGTCTCTTGGTTTGTAGGGTCAAAAAAAATGTCTGCTCAGCAGATCTCTGTGAGTTCGAGACCAGCCTGGTC
>NC_022015.1:42750772-42760946 GCF_000317375.1 Microtus ochrogaster | reverse complement strand
AAAAAAAAAAAAAAAAAAGTCTGCTCTCTGACCTTTGACAGAAAAAGGTTGATACTTTTGAATTGAAGGATTGTTTCAGGACTTTGTGCAAGAGCCCTGCAGTGAGGTGAAGAAAACAGGGTTAGTTTGAGAACTGTTTAGAGGTAGGCTGGGTACAGGGAGTACAGAAGAGTCTAGGCTGACTTCCAGCTCTCTGGCTTGAGCAACCGTGCTCAGTGGTGGTTTCAGGAAGGCAGAAATAGCGGATACCAGGGTAGGAGGACAGGGAATGGAAGAGGAAAGGGAAAGCTGAACCTTTTTAATGGAATAATCAGACTGTTGAGCTGTCCTGGGCTCCAAATGCAATTTCAATTTGGAGTCAGTTCTGAGCCCTATGAAACCTGAGCTAGGCTGAGAACGAAACCAAGGACTCTACAGGCCTTGGGGGCTCTGCAGGGGTAGGTCACCCAAATGGAAGAACACAAAGGCTTCAGGCTAAGGGGTTGCTTTCGTTTGTTTTTGAGACTTGGATGGAGCTACTCGCAAATGTCAAGACATCTGGTATTCATGGCTTCACTGATGATAGCATACTAGTTAGAAAGGGAAGGTCTTGTTTCTGAATGTTTATAAGGCCTTGTGAGCCTTCTGTGTCTTTGGATTCTCCTGAAGTTTGGGGGTAGTTGCTGGAGTGACCATGATCACGTACTGTATCATTTTATGTTGTGGTCTGTTGTCTGGGGAACCTGGTCCAAGGCAAATATCAGGTTTCTTGGGTAGCCTATTTCCTGCATTGCCAGCAGGTGGCGCTAAAGTGACATGGTGGAGATGGAGCTGCGGTAGGGCTTTGGGTGTAGGAGGGAACCTAAGCTGTTCCACTCCTTAAGGCAGGCTGGTCCAGTCTAGTGGTACTGGTGGAAGAGGTGGTATTCACAAAGCAACCTTATTCTCTCCTTATGGTAATGTCTTTGCTCCTGTGGTGAAGAGGCTCCCTCAGGGCAGGAGTGGGTGCAGTGTTTGGGATGGACGGATGCCCATGCAAAGGCCCTCTCCCTTCTGGTTCATATGCTCCTTGGTTTGCAGCACTTCTTCAGAGCCTGCAGAACCCAGATTCCACCTGGAGTTTACACCCCTTCCTGCCCAGGTGCTCCTGGACTCTCTTCAAACCCAGTCGGGTTAGGATATGAGATTTCTTCTTCCTGGTCTGGGGTATAGGACTCCAGATTTTCCAAAGCCAGGAGGGAGTGCAGGATAGGACCTGACTCAGAAACTAGACCTAGTCTGGGAGTCACTGACGGTACAGCCACTAAGTGCTTTTTGCCAGTTTGCCTCATCCCTCTGACACCTGCAAGGGGCTGTTCCCTTTTTAGAAAGGAAGACACTGAGGACATGCCTATGTTTATTTGATGGTGGGCATGGCAGGACCATGGTGAGGTTCCCAGGACAGGGAACAAGGGACCAGTGTGAGCTACCACTCCTATTCCTGATCCTAATGCCGGTCCCCACTCCTTCCTTCCTGGTCTTCAGTGGAGGCAAGTTACACGGACCCCAAAGTATTTCTTCTTCCAATGCTGTTCACCTTCCTCAGTGCCTCCACCTCCGTACCTTTGACACAGGCAGCACATTTACCCCTGGAGGGGACTTGGGGCTACAGTGGAGCAGTAGCAAGCAAGCAGCCTCCACAGGGTCTCAGCTGAGGCTGCTGTACTGGTGGTACAGGGGTACAGGGTTCATAGCTGAGGGTCATCCCCACACCGCTGTATCTCCTGCAACTTCCGGCCACCTTCTCCTTGTCTGCCTCTGTAGGGGTTTGTCCTTGCCCATGGTGCTGGAAGATTCCATTCCACAGGTTATGGGTGACCTGAGTGTGATTGACTGAGGCATCTGTCACCCCACTGGTTACTAGTGGCTGACTAGGAGATGTCTTCTTCCTCTCTTACCTCTCCATGTTCATCCCGTCCGAAGCTGTCGGCTCAGTTGAAGAGGATGACCTTGCCAGATAGAGGAGGACCCTTTGTGGGTCCAGGATATATTAGAGAATCTCTTCCCAGCTAGAATCACCAAATTAGCTCTCAAGGTTCAGTAGTTTCTGGGAATCCAGGCAGCTAACTGTGGGGTGAATCCCCGCTCCGTCCTCTGCAGAGCTTTTTTAAAATCCCACCTAGGACCTCAGCCTTCTAGGAGAGTTTTCCCCCTCAAACTTTAGCCTGTACCAGAATCACCTTGAGGCTGCTAGTTACAGATAGCTGGGTTTCATGCTCAGAATTCCATTTAGTAAATCTGTGGTCACCCCAGGAATTTACCTATATAAGTTCCCAGGTGACAGCGGTGCTCCAGGTTTGGGTCACTGATAGCTCAGCAGGCCTTGTCTGGCTCTTGGGAATCATGACAAACCATTGGACTATCAAACCTAGAAGAAAATCTTTGCACATCCTTGTACGCTGGACTGCACCAGATAATCTATATGATTTGTGGTGGAGGTCTTGAACCACATTCCACTATTAAACCTCTAGAGGGGCTGGACACTAACTGAGGTCAGCCATGTGGACAGTCAGCCACGCCCCATGCCCAGCGTCTAGTAAAAACCCCAGACACCAAGGTTGTGGTGGGCCTTTCCTGACTGGCAGTGTGTTATGCAGGCTATCACTGCAGGAGAGTAAGTGTTCTGTGACTCCCTGGAAAGAGAATTGGCATCTTGTGCCCGGTTACCCCGGGACTCTGCTCTGTGCACTTTCTTCTGTTGCCATTTTCTTCTGACATTCTTTTGATATGACAGTGATTCTAGTGACTTTGTAGAGTTTTGTACGTTCTCCCAGTAAACCACGGACATTAAGGTTGGTCTTGGGACTCCCAGCCGCTGCTACATTTTGATAACCACTGCTCAGGGATGTGGAGTTAATCTATTTAGGTCCATTTTCCTTAGACTTTGGAAACCTGCCTTACTAATACAGTGTTTTACGTTGTGGCCTGAGGGTTACTCTGATGGACTGCTCTGGTTGAGGGTGTCCTAGGTCTGTCATCTTCACAGTCTAGGGGTCAGGAGGTTGTGGACTACCTGGAAGTCTGGGTGTTGCTTTGTGAGATAATCCTAAGCAATCCTCCTGGGTCTCTGGGCCTTAGCTTCCCCATCTGCAAATGGGAGTTTGGAGGAGTTGTGTTCTGTCTGGGTATGAGAAGGTCCTAGAGCAGCTATGTGTGGGATACACAGGGTGCTTCACCTAGTCCCCTCGTTTCCAGAGGCCAGGTCTGCCTTCTGCAGCACCGCTCACCTGAGCCACGGATCCCAGGGTGCTGGGGCCCACAGGCTTAGTTGCTCTAGCCATTTAGTGCTGTCCTTCCCGGATCCACCTTAAATGCTGCTGCCCATATTCTCCGTGCAGCATTTGCGCCTTCTGTGCCCCATCCAGTCCTGGCCTTGGGACCAGGGCCTTGAGCCAAAACAGGGAGGAATTCCTCGTAGTGCCTGCTGGTTACGTGGCTTTTATTCACAGACTCAGCATACGCTGAGGATGGAAGGAGAGAACATCTGGGGCCAGGCAGAGTCTGGAGATTAGGGAGGCAGGGAGGCCATGCATGGGTTGGACTAGGGAGTTTACAGAAGAGAACCTGCTGGCTGAGCCAGGCCTGTGTGGGGCAAGGCTGGAGGCAGGCAGCATGCGGGAGGCCTGGCTAGATCCGCCCAGAGCAGATCCACCCAGGTGGTGGCTATGAGCCAGGAGGAAGGGACTGAGGTTACTTTGGGGCAGAGAGAGAGAGAGAGAGAGAGAGAGAGAGAGAGAGAGAGAGAGAGAGGGGGGCGCATGGGACTGGATAGCAGGCACCTTATCTCCCCCCACCCCAGAAAGTGACATAGTGGGTCAGTTAGGACACCTGACATCTGGTCCTGCTGCAGTTTCTGGACTTGGTGTGTCTAGCCAAGCTAATCTCCTCTGGCATTATCGTCCCCCCCCCCACACTTGGACGTTTGCTTTGGAGGTGACTCACGTAGGGATGGCCTGGGGATATTTGTAGGGAGGCTGGACAATCCCAAGAGTGTGCCTAGGCCCTACCTGGATGACTATGCTTGTGCAGAGAGGGGAATCTCCAGCTCATAGTCCCAAACTTTGTGTCAGCTCCTGCCTATACATCCAGGGGGCGCTATTTCCCATGACAATTTGGGCCCCCTGCTGGGCCAAGGAAGACAACAACGTTAAACTACTGGCCCGCCCTGCTGGCTCCTGACTTCCTGCCTAAACGCAAACAGAGTCCAAAACCCGGATCCTCCTCCTGGACCTTCTTCCTGGTGAATAGCCTATTCCCACACAGCAGGGAACAGAGAAACCAGTTCCCCGGGTTTCACTCCCTGTCTGGGAATAGCAAAGTTTGGAAAGCTAGTTAGTCTTTCTGGGCTGTCCAGGAAGGTGACCCAGGGGCCTGGGAAGCCAGGAGAGGCCTGAGCAGGGCCCTGGGACTGAAGATACAGCCTATGGACACTTTCCACCGGCCTCTCCCTGGAGCTGGAGTGGAAGGATGCAGGAGAGGGGGCCATTAGCATTGGCGGGAGGGGGTGCGGTGCACAGAGCCAGGGCGCTTGGGGATCTTGCGCCAGCGCCGCTTGTCCCAGCGGCAGAGCAACAGCAGGCGGAAAGTGTCCCGGAAGGCTTTGTTGCAGAGTGCATAGCACATGGGGTTGATAGTGCTGTTGACGTAGCACAGCCAGTAGCCCAGCTCCCATAGGGTCTCGGGAACACAGTTCTTGCAGAAGGTAGACACCAGCACCATAATGTTATATGGTGTCCAGGTGAGGATGAAGGCCAGCAGGATGGCACACAGGGTCCGAGCTGCCTTCTTCTCCTTGACCAGTGAGAAGGTCTTTCGCTTGGCCAGTTGTTCCTTCCCTCGGGGTTTTTGGCTCTTGCCACCTCTGTCTCGGCCTTTCTTGGTGGGCCTCTTGACTGTATTCGGGGAGGTTTTGGGGGGCTGCTTGGTTGGTGCCTGTGCCTCAGGGTCTACCATGGGCATCTTGATCACCACTTCTGAGCCGGGTTCCTCGCCCTCAGAGGATGTGAGGGACTCCATGGAGCCTTCGTCCTCTTCCTCTTCCTCTTTCCAGCTGTAAGCCTGCAGAAGCCTGGGTGTCCGGCAGCAGCGACAGCAGCGACCCGGAGGTGACTCCGGTGAGCCCTCAGCCCCTGGCTGTGACCTCTCTGAACTGCTGCTGCTGCCACCACCTTTGCCTGGGGTCTCAGAGCCCTGTAGGGCTGCCAGCTCCCGGGCTCGGTTTTCTGTCTCGCGGTAGATGCGCCAGTAGAGCGTACACATGACTGTGACGGGGAGGTAGAAGGCGGCCATGGCTGTGCCAAAAGTGATGATGGGTTGAGAGAGGAACTGGATGTAGCACTGCCCAGCCTGCACCGTCCGCTCCCCAACCAGGTATTGCCAGAAGAGGATGGCTGGGGCCCAGAGGACGAAGGAAACCAACCATGCCAGGCCAATCATCAGAGCTGCCCTGCGGGGAGTGCGCTTGGCTCGGTAGCTCAGGGGTCGGGTCACTGAGAAGTAACGGTCAAAGCTGATGAGCAGAAGATTCATGACCGAGGCGTTGCTGGCCACATAGTCCAGGGCCAGCCAGAGGTCACAAGCCAGTGTGCCCAGAGCCCAGTGGCCCATGAGCAGGTATGTGGTATAGAGGTTCATGGAGAAGGTGCCAATGATGAGGTCAGCACAGGCCAAGCTCAGCAGGAAGTAGTTGTTGACTGTCTTGAGCTCTGTGTTGACCTTGAAGGAGATGAGGACCAGCAGGTTGCCTGTCACTGTAGCCAGAGACAGGAGCCCTGTGGTGATCCCGATGAAGGCCACTTGCCAGGGACCCTTTCCTGGTGCCAAGACGGTGATGTTGGGGCTGACAGCAGGGGGTGCTGAGGTGTTCATTTCAGCCAGGTGGGATGAAGGGGCAGCCCCTTCCTCCAGTCACAAGTTTTCCTCAGAGAAAGGGCATCACCTGAAAAGAGAGGACACAAGCTTTGGCTGGGCCACTGGGCACCTCTGACAGTTCTGAGTGGAAGAGTCAAAGGGTACAGAGCTCCAGGCCAGGCAGCACCACCCTCAGGCACTGGCACCTACACACACTGGCTAACAATGGCTTCCCAGCCACAGGGAAATTTGCCAGCAGCACGGGGTGGCCTTGTCCTCATCCCAGCTTCACTGTTCAAACTTTGAACCTCCATTTTCTCCTTGGAAAATTGCTACTAATTCCTGTCTTCAAAAAAAAGTAAAAATATTCGTTTATTTTTATTTTATGTGTATGAGTATTTTGTCTGCATATATGTCTGCGCACCATGTGTAAGCTCGGGGAGTCCAGAAGAGGGGCATCAAATCCCCTGGAACTAGAATTATAGACATAGTGAACTGCCTTGTGGGTACTGGGAATTAAACCTGAGTCCTCTGGAAGAGCAGCCAGGGCTCCTAACTGCTAAGCCAGCCACTAACCCGTTTTTCTTACATTTCATGCAGCAGGAATTGGGAGAATTACTTCGTATATAGTCCTGCAAGATTTTCCAAGTATTTCACTCAGCCTTATTAAAGCCTTCATTTAAGAAGGGCTTGCTACATCCAGACACAGTGCTAAGCACCTAATCAAGTTATCTATTTAATGGTCCTGCTCATCCTTAGCAGGAAGGACCTTGTCATCCCTTTCTTGCTGGAGGCAATGGCGACTGAGCAGCTTCAGCCTCTGCTATAGTGACAAGACTCTAAGTGAGATTAGGATCCAGTTCCTCCACTAGCTGTGCATGGGCTGCTCCAGTGCAATTCTTTCATTAAATAGAGTGATGGAAAGAAGGAGAAGGCTCCAGGGAAGAGAAGAGGGTTGGGAGTGGTGGCACACATCCGCAATCCTTACCCTTGGGAGGTGGAGGCAGGAGGATCAGGGCTTTAAAGTCATCCCCTGCTACACAGTGAGGTTGAGGAGAGCCTGAGCTACAGGAGGCTCTGGAGAGGGAGCAGAATGGGAGTGGGTACATGGAAATGCATGTATGTGTGTTTATGTCTGCACAATCTTCCATGGATTGCATGCGAAGCAGGCAACAGGGACAATGGCTCAGCTCCCAGTTAGGTGAGGGTCTGGCCCCAGATGGGATGTGGGAGGCTTCCCTCCCTCTCTGCTTTGTTCCTGGGCCCCAGCTGAGAAGAGGGCAGCATGGGGAACGGGAAGATCCCTCAGACTTTTCTGGGATCTGGAGTCTGGCCCAGGCACTAAGGTTGCGCAAAATGAAAGGCCAGGAGGCAGGGAAGGCCCACAGCCAAAGCAAAGGCAGCCGGAAGGCTGAAGGTCTCTCTCAGCAATGGCCTAGCTTCTGTGTGATTTGGTGGGTCCTTTTCTGTGTCCCCATCTGTCCACAGAAGAAGTTTAGAGTCTTCCTAGTGTAGAGCTATGGCCTTTAGGATTATACTGTTGGGAAGATCCTAAGGGAGAAATGTTGAACAAAAGCCTTCTGAACCCCAGTGTCGCGTGGGGATCTGGTCTGTGACAGAGAGGCTTATGTGTCATGTATGACCCGTGTGTGGCTGAGGCCATCTCCATGGCTCTCGGTGAACTGTTGTGGTAGAGCTCTCAGCACAGGGAAGGAGACCAGTGTGCCACAATATGAGCAATAAGGTCTGTGGCTGTCAGTGTGCACACGTGTGTCTGAGTCACTTTACACTTGAGGGAGTATGTGTGACACCACAGTTAAAGAACCTAGACTCCAGAGCTAGGCCACCTGCATTTAGTACTACACTTGATATTAGCTAAAAGGCTGTGGAAGAAGTTATAACAAACAAGAGGGTGTTGGTATTGCTGTGTTTTGTTTTGTTTTTTGAGACAGGGTCTCAGAATTTCTATGTAATCAAGGATTATTTTGAGCTCCAGTTCCTCCTTACCTTCCCATCCCGAGTGTCAGGATGGCAGGTGAGGCCTGTCTGGATATGAATTCATGCTCTACCATTTACTGAAAAAAATCACCCATAGGAGCTGGAGAGAGGGCTCGGCAGTTAAGCATGCTTACAGTTCTTCCACAGGACTGGGTTCAGTTCCCAGTATCCACATGGCAGGTTGCAAATGTCTCTAACTGCGGTCTCTGAGGATCCCACACCCTCCTCTGGCTTCTGTGGGTACTGCACATAGTGGTGCCTGGACATACATGCAGGAAAACACTCAAATTTATAAAATAAAAATAGGTAAATCCTAAAAAAAGTCATTACAGTACAACTCTGGTACCTAAAGATCGGGGGAGGAACAGAAAGATTGTATAAGCCAGAGAATCAGGGAATTTGCTGTGAGATGGTGTCAGACAGAAATGTCAGAAGCTACACCATAATGTCTCATCAAGGTGACTGTCTAAACACGAGCTGGAGAAGGACAATAGCCACAGACATGCTAGGATGGGTGTGAAGGCCCACAAGGCTTCACCACCACACAAAGATCTACAGGCAAGTAAGGGGGGCTGAGATCAAGAGAAATAGTCTTCCCAGGAAGAGCACACCAACTGGTTGTCCAGTACCAAATGGTCAGCCCTGAAAACATACACAAAAGTAACGTTATACTGACTGAGCAAGTGGCACTTCTGTATTTAGGTACACACACACATACACACACACATACAGACTCACACACGCACATGCAATGACAATTAAGGAAAAAGAGAAAGAGGCCATGAATATGCAAGGGAGCAAGGAGGGATATCTGGGAAGTCTTGGAGGGAGGAAAGGGAAGGGAGAAATGATATATTTCAAAAATTTAAGAAATATTTAAAATTCATTCATTCATTCATTTGTGACAGGGTCTCATGTAGCAGAGGCCTGCTTCCCTATCTGTATAGCAGAGGGGAGATGACTTTGAACTTTTGATCCTACTTTTACCTCCCAGGTAATGGGATTAAAGCCTTGCACCACCATATCTTATTTTATTTCTTTTTCTTTTTTATTACCTTATTTATTTATTTATGATTATTTATTGTTATTAACTATTAAGTGATGTAATGTCTATAACCATAAATTCCCCAAATGAGATATAGGGATTAGCTAAGACCTTTAAGTTAATACCTCAAGGAATTGTTAAGAGGATTAAATGAGGTTTTGAACATCAAGTGCTTAGAATGCCTCCTGATGTCCAGTGAGCACTGGGTCCACATTATTTGGTTTGTGTGGGAATGAGGGCTTCCTTCTGCTGAGGAGTGGACTGGGAGCAATTCTCTTCTCCAGGGGTGAGGCCCTAGTTGGTTATCGAATACCAAGGGGTCAGCCCTGAAGCCATATACATGCAAATAATATTAAATGGACTGAGCAGGTTGTATTTATATATTTGGGTATACATACATATATGTAGAAAAAAGGGCCATGATTTCGAGAGGGAGAAAATTCTGGGGGTACACAGAAAATATTGGAGGAAAGAAAGGGAAGGGAGAATATGATGTAATTGTATTTTAAGTTAAAAATAGTCTCAGGCTGGTGGTGGTGGCACATGCTTTTAATTCCAGTCCTTGGGAGGCAGGGGCAGATGGATCTCTGTTGAGTCTGAGGCCAACCTAGTCTACAGAGCAAGTTCGAGGCTCCAAAGCTACATAGAGAAATTCTGTCTTGAAAAATCAAAAACAAAACGAAATAAAACAAAAACCCATCAACACCAACACCAACAGCAAAAAAAAAAAAACAAAAACAAAAAAACCCAAAAACTCTCCTAAGACTGGGTGTGGTGGAACGTGCCAGTACTCTGTACGCTGGAGGCAGAGACAATCAGGTCTCTGTGAATTTGAGGTCGACCAGGTGTATGTAGTGAATTCCAAGATAGCCAGAGCTACAGTGAGAAACCTTGTCTCAAAAAACAACAACAACAACAACAACAACAACAACAACAACAACAACAACAAAAAACCTAGAGGATTTGGGTACATATTGTGGTAAATCACCTGTCTAGCTTGTCCAGCTCTTACAGGGTCTGGGCTTCATCCCTAGCCCAGGGCCCTAAATCTCTGATAGTGCAGTAGTGGTGGTGGATAACAATGGTACCTGTTGCTGTTGGACAGCTCACCCCGAGTCACTGCTGAAGTATTTCTATACATCCATGCATTATCTTATTTAATCGTGTGTGTGATGTGTGTGTGTGTATGGTGTGTGTGTGTGTATGGTGTGTGTGTGTGTGGTGTTTGTGTGTATGTATGTGTATGGTGTGTGTGTGTGGTGT
>NC_022015.1:42743792-42750672 GCF_000317375.1 Microtus ochrogaster | reverse complement strand
TGTGTATGGTGTGTGTGTATGTATGTGTATGGTGTGTGTGTGCATGTATGTATGTGTGTGTATGGTGTGTGTGTATGTATGTGTATGGTGTGTGTGTGTATGGGGTGTGTGTATGTGTATGGTGTGTGTGTATGTATGTATGTGTATGGGGTGTGTGTGTGTATGTATGTGTATGGTGTGTGTGTATGTGTATGGGGTGTGTGTGTGTATGTATGTGTATGGTGTGTGTGTATGTGTGTGTGTATGTCTGTGTATGGTGTGTGTGCGGTGTAAGGACTCAAACATGGAGCCTCAAACATGGAGCCTCATACATGCTCAGCAAGCACTCTGCCAAAGATCTGCAGTCATGGTTAATTTCTCTGCCCACCTCCTTTTTATTTTTTTCCTTTAAGATAGAGTCTTTTATTTTTATTTATTTTTTTATTTTTTTAAGATAGTCTTATCTCATGCAGTGTGGGCTAGCCTGGAACTCACTGTGTAGCCAAGGAAGATCTTAAACTTTTGATCCTCCACCTCCAGAATTCTGGGATGTGAGGCATAGGGTGCCAAGCCAGTTTTACATGGTACAGAGGATGGAACCCTATGCTAGGTAAGCACTGTGCAAACTGAGCTGTGTCCAACCCCCATACTGAATCTCAGCAGGAACCTATGACCTGAACACAAGTTTACAGATAGCAGAACTGAGTGAAACCCACGTGAAACACCTAGAAAACCCGCAGAAGACCACACAGGAAATGGACCATCAAGACAGGACCCCAGTCATTTTTTCAAGTGAAAGTTCATTTACAAGAACTTATGACCAAACAGAAAAAAAAAAACAAACAAAAATGTAGGAAACTCTAAACAAACACAACAAAAGAACGAAACATCAGTGGAGACTAACCCGTTGATCTGAATTTTAAAAGCAAGCACTAAAACCCAATTTGCCTTCCACCTTCGCCCCCTTCAGCATTAGGATTCAAACCCAGGACCTTGTGCAGCCCCTGAGCCAGAGTCTTGCTACATCTATCCAGGCTGGTCTTGAACTCACAATTGAGCCTCTGTCCTTAGCCTCCTGAATTCTGGGATTAAAGGCGTGAGTTACCACCACATCAGGTTTATCTTTTTTTGCCTGGTCTTGTCACACCCTTTTCTAAACTAAAGTCAGGTAGTGGGCAAGAGGCCGGGATCAGGCTGGGGCCTTTCCTGGGGAGGTGGCTGGTGGCCACTATCTTGGGAATTTGCCCTGCGCAGTCATTGTCTTTGATTTTCTGAACTCAGGGCCACTTAACACCCATTGCACAAATGGAGTAACTGAGGCCCAGCAACAGGGGATAGAAGACATTGCCCAGGTCTCCTTGCTTTTAGACTGAGTACGGTTCCCCGTGTGTCACCTCCATGAGCTTTGGAGCAAAGACCTGTAAAGGAACTAGACTAGAATTGTTGGCTGGCGGAGAGGCTGCCCTTCGGCAGAGGCCTCCTCAGGCTTAGCGGGAGGGTGATGTGTATCTTGGTCACAAAATTTAAAGATGGTTCCAAACTTGGTAGTAAATAAACTAATATTTTATGTAATATAAAAAAATCAATGCAAATATAATCTGATGATTAAAATATCAAAGACAGGATCCAGCCCTACATTTGTGCAACCCTGTCTCATTAGCTTTACTCCAAACCTGGCCCTAGTTCCCATGGAACTTTATTTATAAAAAGAGCTAGCCTGAAGCCGGGTGGTGGTGGCGCATGCCTTTAATCCCAGCACTCGGGAGGCAGAGGTAGGCAGATCTCTATGAGTTTGAGATCAGCCTGGTATACAGAGCTAGTAGTTCCAGGACAGGCTCCAAAAACCACAGAGAAACCCTGTCTCGAAAAAAAAAAAAAAAAAAAGCTAGCCTGCTGTAGTATTAATTGATTGATTGATTGAGACAAAGTCTCACTATGTAGTCCTGTGTAGCTCAGACTAGCCTCAAACTCAGAACTATTTTTACCTTAGCCTTCCAAATGCGGGGGTTACTTACAAGTCTGGTTTGCTATTTGATTTTTTTAAAAGTTCCAGACTGGGTGTGGTGGCACACAACTGTAATCCTGGCGCCCTAGAGGTAGATAGAGGCAGGAGGGTGTGGAGTTCAAGGCCAACCTTGTTTACATAGCAAGTTTGCTGTGAACCTGACCTACTTCGAGACTGCCCTAAGAAACAAAAACAATGCCAGATGGTGGTGGCACACCCCTTTAATCCTGGCACTTGGGAGGCAGAGACAGGTGGATCTCTGAGTTCAAAGCCAGCCTGATCTACAGAGTTCCAGGACAGCCAGGGCTACACAGAGAAACCCTGTCTGGGGGATGGGGGTGGACAAAAGCAACAAAACAAACAAAGCTGCAACTTTATCTTTCTGTGTTACGAAGTGCGCTCCCTCTCTCATTGGTACTGGGGTACCATCCAGGACCTTGTACGCACTAAGCATTTGTTTTACCATTGAGTCACACCCTCTACCCCCGTGATCCCTTAAATTTTGCTTCAAGGTGAGTGTGTTACTTGACTTGCCCAAGTCTTGGCATTGTGACCCTTGGTTTTGGAATGAAGCTCAGTGCCACCCCTTCCTCCACAAGTTATCCGCACAATCTCCCAACCTTTCATTCTTTCCCTTTCTCTTCCTGCCTCTCACTCCACAGTGATGAGTGGGGTACCAAAGCAGACACACAGTACATGGCCCCTGCTCTTCTTCCCGGTTCCCTGTCCTGATCCACTTGTCACAGTGTCCTGTCTCTCCAGCCCCCACCCCCAGCTCTTCCCCTGTTTGTTTTTTCTTTTTGAGACAGGGTTTCTCTGTGTAACAGCATTGGCTATCCCAGAACTTGCTCTGTAGACCAGGCTAGCTTTGAATTTACAGAGATCCACCTGCCTCTGCCTCCCAAGTGCTGGGATTAAAGGCGTGAACCACCACCGCCTGACATCTTCCCTGGTTCTTAATCCGCTCTTTTGTACAAAGAAGGATTTGGACCATCCTGGCAGATGTGCAGGGTCCTGAATGCAACATCTCCAGATGCTGCATAGAGAGGACCCAAGTTTCAGAGGTGAAGCTGAAGCTCACTCAGGTCCCTTCACTGGGAGTTGCGGCACCATCAACTCTGGGTGGGAACATGGTGACCTGTAGCCATCACAAGCTCCTCTCAGAGGGTTGTAGTGACGGCCATGAATAATGCAAATGCTTTCATTTAATTTTTTTTGAGACGGGATGTCACTATATAACCCTGGCTAACCTGGAATTTACTTATAAACCAGGCTAGTCTCAAACTTACAGAGGTCCATCTGCTTCTCTACCTCTGGGTGCTGGGATTATAAATATGAACCATCATGCCTTGTTAAAGCAAATACCTTTAGTACAGGACTCCAGAGAAAAATGAACCAAACATCCTTGGAGGTGAGGAAGCTGGCAGTCTTGCCTGGATGGTTAGAAATCCCTGCCAAATCTTTTTTAATGGGCAAATTGGTAGCCACCATACTTAGGCTATCCCAGGCGCTTGATATATGCTATTCCTCTTCATCTGCAGGACAATCTCATCTCTGTAGTAAGGTGAGGGAACAGAGGCTCAGAGGGGTAAGCGGCTTTCTGATGATCCCACAGGAGCTAGCAGTGTTGGGATTGTGACACTAACTTTTTGGATTCAAGGTCTGTGTTTGTTCTACTTGGCTAATTGCTCTGTGGCCCTCTACCGTTTGCTTCCCACTGGGAGTGTTTGAGGAGAAAGGGCAGAGAGAGGTTTTAGGGAATGAGAGTAATTCTCACCACCTCTGGACTCTTCCTGGTGATGGCCATGAACCTGCTTTCCTGTCACATTGAGAAAGGGGTGACCTAATGTAGTCCTTACCGTGCAACCTTGGAAGGTCTTTGTCACCTTAGCCTCTCAGGTGTTGAAATGATACATCTATGTTATTATCTTTAATCAATTTCTTTTGCTTCTTCATTTTTTTTCTGCCCTGCCTAGAACCCAGGGCCTTTCATATGCCAGATCTCTAGCAGTCACCCTTCATTTATTTATTTATTTGCTTGTTTGTTTGCTTGTGCATGCGTTCGTTTTTGTTTTCATTCATTTATTTTTGGGACGGGGTCTCATGTAATCCAGGTTAGCTTTGAGCTCCCTATGTGCTGAAAATGACTTTGAATTTCTGATTGTCCCACCTCTACTTTCCAAGAGTTGGGATTACAGGTATGTGCCACCATACCCAGTTTATGGGTGCTAGGGACTAAACTCGCTTCTGCTTGCTAGATGAGTAGACTACCAATGAGATTACGTTTTCAGATGGCTTTTTATTTTGCTATTTAAAAAGTTTAAATTTATGTGTGTACCTGTCTGTGTGAGTGCAAGCTACATGTACGGGTGTTGGTAGGGGCCAGAAGAGGGTGTCTGATGCCCTGGAGCTGGAGTTACAGGTGGTTGTGAGTCACCTCCTATAGGGGCTTTTAAGTTATTTAGTTTGAGGTCTCACTATTAGCCTAAGATGGTCTTGAAGTCACAGCAACTCTCCTGCTTCAGGCTTCTGAGTGCTGGGAGTATAGTGTGCACTATCATGCCTGGCCTTAGCCTTAACTTGCGTGTGTGTGTGTGTGTGTGTGTGTGTGTGTGTGTGTGTGTGTAGAATGAGTTGTTTTCTCACTGCTTGTGCCAGGCCAACTGGGCTGTAAACTCCAGGGATTCTCCTGTCTCTCTCTTCCATCTCCTTGCAGGAGTACCAGGATTACAAATGCTTGCTTCTCTGTAGGTCCTGGGGGGTTTGAACTCAGGCCCTCAGGGTTGCCTGACGAGCATGTTTACGCACTGAGACATCTCTGCTCTTGCCTGGGGAGTTCATTATGTTGATGGCTGCTGGAGGATGGTGGTCATGAATCAGCTTGGTTTCCCATGACTGTGATCATCCTGGACTGAGAGACAGGGTGCTGGGGTTCAGTGGCGGCTCCAGAAGTTTTATGAACTAGGGGCTCAGGGTTAGCTGTCTGGTTGAAAGGGGAACTTGATGCTACATCCACATAGCACATCCTGTTAAAACATTCATGGACAGGTTGGAGAGATGGATTCAGTGGTTAAGAGCACTGGTTGTTCTTACAGAGGACTGGGGTTCAAGTTTCAGCACGCACATGGTGGCTGACCAGTCTATAATGCCAGTCCCTAGGGGGTCCAATGTCCACTCCTGACTTCCAGGGGCACCAGGCAGGAATGGGATGCACAGACATACATACAGGCAAAACACGCATACATGAAAAATAAAAATAAATTTCTTTTTTCCCAAGAGAGGGTTTCTCCGTGTAGCCCTGGCTGTCCTGGAACTCACTCTGTAGATTACGCTGGTCTCAAACTCACAGAGATCAGTCTGCCTCTGCCTCCTGAATGCTGGGATTAAAGGTATGTACCACCACTGCCCAGCATAAATAAATAACTCTTAAATAAACAAGAAACAAATATTCACAGAAAAAGCTGTGATATGGATTGCAAGGTGGGTCAGGCAGAGACCCCTTAGCTTCAATCTTTTGTTTCACTGACCATAGGCAAGCCACCATCCTGACCCGTGCGACGTTTTGTAGGATGGGGCTGAGTTTCTATTTTTTTTTTTTTCGAGACAGGGTTTCTCTGTGGCTTTGGAGCCTGTCCTGGAACTAGCTCTGTAGACCAGGCTGGTCTCGAACTCACAGAGATCCGCCTGCCTCTGCCTCCCAAGTGCTGGGATTAAAGGCGTGCGCCACCATCGCCCGGCTGGGGCTGAGTTTCTAGTAGGCGTGTGTGAGTAAGGGTGTGTGCACTGTTGAATGATAAGAGGATGGTGGTGGTGGGGCGGGATCTTGGAACTTTTTGTGTTTAGACGCAAGAAGGTGTTAAGAAGAGCACTGACTGCTCTTCCAGAGGTCCTGAGTTCAATTCCCAGCAACCACATGGTGGCTCACAACCATCTGTAATGAGATCTGGCACCCTCTTCTGATGTGTGGGCATACTTAATAAATAAATCTTTAAAAAAAAAAAAGAAACGGGGAGAGTACTTTTCTGCCTGGAACTGTGGCCTCCTGATGAAGACTGTTGGAGCCCTTAATAATATTACTATTATTATCATAGCAACTGATATTTACTGGCTGCTTGAGTATACCAGACATGGCTCTACGCATTATATGCATAATTTAATTTGCTTGTTATAACTCCTTGAAAATAGATTCTATTATCTCCGATTTGCAAAAAGAGGTGACCTTAAAGCTTGTCAGTGATGCACTCATCTGTCTCTGAGATCCATCTCTGGGAGCCCCGACTCTAAGCTGTTCCTGACAGGGTGTTGAGGGGAGTCTCAATAGCCTCTCCACCTATCTTCACTGGCTTGGCCAAACCCTAGTTTGAATCAGCCAAGAAGTCCTTGCTTTAGATTCTGGTCTGCGTCTGTGTCATTTATCTGTGTGATGAAGAATAACGGTGTGGGGGAGGGGGAGATCCAGTCATAACGGATGGAGAGGCAAAGCAGGGGTTCTGCTTGCTTCATTTACTGCTTTATCTTAGGACTTGCTACATAGTAACTGTTCAACAAATATTTGTGGAAGAAATACATGAATGTACACATGGAGGGGGGTCCTCCTTAATGACTCCAGGCTCTGGAGGTTGAGGATGAACCTGTAGGGATCAAGACCAGCTCCAGAACAGAGTGTAGGGGCCCTTCTGCTTCTATGACCCCTTATCCACCAGGCCTTTGTTCTCTTGGGTAAAGGACTGTCTGGCATGAGAGCATAGGAGAAAAATAAACGGAGAGCCTCTTAATTTGTGCAGTGGTTGAAGAAAATCCTGCTTTATCGAGAGGCGAAGAGAGGCTAAGTGAGGTTCAGGAATAGATGTGGGGTGGTGGTGGTGGTGGTGGTGGTGTGTGTGTGTGTGTGTGTGT
>NC_022015.1:42728430-42743228 GCF_000317375.1 Microtus ochrogaster | reverse complement strand
GTGTGTGTGTGTATGTTTAAGCTAATGTGGGTGGTGGTGGTGTGTGTTAATTTGGGCTCCAAGAGTTAAGAGATGAGGTCAGAGTCTCTAACACAAGGCAGGCCAGACTGATGACCGCCAGTGCCCTGGACCAATCCCTAGGGACAGGGGATCTGGCTGGTGAAAGGAAGGGTGAAGGGAAGAAGCCACTGGGGGAGGATGGGAAGGCTGGGGAGAAGGATTCCTGAACATGAGACTTTCCTTAGTCTGGTCAAGGAGTAAGAAGGGGAGACAGAGAATGCGGGGGAAGAATTAAGAAGGAGGTGTGGAGCCATCTTGTTATTCTGGGGCTGGAAGCTGTCTGAAAACCTGGCGGGGGTAGAGATAACTCTGGGGAGAAGGTGGTCTTCAGGGAGGGCTGAGGGATGGGAACTTGGGATCTCACATATGCAGTAAGAAGGAGGTTCTGGTCCAGGCTTTTGACTACTCCATTCGTCAGGGACCACAGCCTAGAAGCCAGCTTTTCTGGGTGACTCCCCTCGGGTTAACTTTTCTCTTCAAGTGGCTCTTGATTCATTAAAGGTTCACAAAACTTCCACCCCTGACCCCCTGGCCTTGGAAACAAGGAAGTAAACAAGTGGAATTAATCTCGGTCTTTTTAGGCTCAAGCCACCACTGGGAGGTCAGTGGCCATCAGTTAAATGCTTCCTAAACACACCGCTGATCTGAAAGAGGAGCATCCGTCCTAGAGATATGGACAAATTTGCTCACTGGTAATGGACCTTGACTACCTGACCATCTTTGAGCAGGCTGGGAAGAGCCTACCTGTGAGCGGGCTGCAACCTAGACTTTGCTCTGCAAGTGTGGCATTAGCAATGCTGGGCCCCCTCATCCTCCTCCCTGTAAGTCTCCAGAGCCTCACTCCTGGCACTCCCCCTTTTCCTTTCTTCTCTCTTTCCCTCCCCCATTCTTCTAGGCATCACCATGGCATCACAGTGAGCAGAAACTCAGCTCGATTCACCCACCTCTTCCCTGCCTGCCTGCTTGGGAGCCCAAGCTCTTGCTTCCCAAAGCTCACTACGCCCTTCCCTTCCCTATTCTATCCTATCTTCCTGCTCACAGAGGTGGTAGCAGCAATGTGCTGAGGGTGAAGAGGAATGGGGTTCAAGTATGAACGGGACCACTATGTCTCCCTTCTATGGCCACGAACATATCTGCTCTCCCTTTTCAGCCTCATTCTCTCGAGTGTACATTAGGACAGCTCTGCCTAGACCTTTCTGGACACTCAGGGTTCCCCATTGCTCTTCAAGATCCACCAAAGTCACAGCCAGCAGCCCAGCAGCCAGCAGCCCAGCCAGAATGATACCCTCTGTAGCCCTGTTCCATCATCTCCTCTTGCATATCCCAGCAGCTGTCATGGTTTACCTAGTAGCTAAAGTCTGGGGGTAGCGCCCTTTCCTTACACAGCTCATGGAGCGGCTGGTAACCCTGGGACAAGAGACTGATCAGCTGCTGGAGACTGCCTGAATTCTTCCAGCCAGTGAGACAGGGGACACTGGGCTAATGGGGTGGAGCTGCAGATAGATGTGCACTGTAGGAAGAAGTGAAGCTCTTTCCACTGGCACTAAGAACCCCTAAAGTGTACAGGTCTTCATGGTCCAACTGTTCTCTCTCCAGACACCCGTCTTGGAGGTGGCAACTGTAAGAATCAAAGCCCCAGGCTTCAACTCATCCTTCCTGGAGTCTGAGGACACACATGTGTGCATTAGTATCCTTGGATTGCCTGAGACCCTTGCACTGACTGCAGCCTACCTTCCGGAAGCCAAAGATACTAAAAACCCAGGGAGGGCTCTCTGGGTCCCCTACATGCCAGGGCCATATCCTCTGGATGATGTGGCTACCCATGTGCTTATTTGTCTCCAAAAAGCAATGGGGCTCTTTGCCTGGTCTCCTGCTGGCTTCTGGCCAAACACCCACCTTGGCATCCAGCTTGTCCATCTGGCCAGCAGTCTCATTCAGTCCATCTTGGGGGGCTGAAGGTGGATGGGGGAGGTGGGATTCAGGGTGCCCTGAAGGAGGAGAGAAGGAGGTGTCCCCAAAAGTATGTACACGGGTCATCCTTCAGCGGGGTGCTGGTGGCAAGGGCTGTCTCCTGCCTTTCCCTTTCTGCTTTAGGGTGCTAGGCAATCTGCTAACTACATGGCCATCTAATCTCTTCTGAACTCTAGTTTGAGTTTTCTAAGAGGGTCTCCATCTCTTCTGCCAACTGAAGCCCAGAAAAACATCAGAAGAATCCACTGAAAACCAGCAGGCAGGGTGTTTGGAGCAGCCAATGCCCACGGCTACAGAGACCTCTTGGCCTCTAGACCCCTCCCTGGCCACCTCCCCTCTCCAGAGTCCACCCCCATTTCCATCTCATCCTTGTCCCTGACCTGTCCCAGAGGACCCTGCTGCTTCTGCACCCAGCTCAACACAGCCCCTCCCAAACCTTCCCAAATGTACTCACCAGGGGACCGGAGAGGGGTCTGTGGGGTCCTCAGCTTCACTGCTTCTCCGGGGGCCTGCAGCGTCTCCTGGGACCCAAACACCTGGCTCCCGGGGGGAGCTGCGCCCTGTGCTGGCAGCGGGAGAGGCACAGCCAGTGATTGGCATGTCCCACCCCCTGGCACGCCAGCCTTGGGGGGGAGGGAGGAAGGGAACGAGAGGGAGGGAGGAAAGGGAGGAAAGAAAGGGAGGGGGAGCAGGAGGGAAGCCTCAGGCAGCATCTGGGGTTGGACTAAGTCCTGGAGTGTGCCCCCCTTGTCCACAAGGGCATCCACTTTGAGCCTTGAGACAGAGGAGGCAGGACATGAGGAAGGAGAGCCCTGGAAGGCTAAAAGTCCAGGAGGAGAGAGAAGGCGGATACAGGGAGACAAACACCCACACCCACTGCACACAGACCGGCGGCACACACACACACCCTCACAAAGGCACACTCTGTTTCCTAGGCTTCTTCCCCCACCCAACCGGAAAGCCCCCAACTCTTGTGCACCATGTCCCAACACACATGCCCTGTTATTCACATGCCTGCTTCCTTTGCACACATGCCCTCCCTCCATGAACATGCCCACGCGCCCACCCACCCACCCAGCCACACACCCTGCTCTTCCTCCCTGCTGTGAGGGAGCTAGATTCCTTCTGTTTGAAAATGACACATTGGGCCTCACGTGAGAGGTTCCAACTTGGAACAGACCCAGAGGGCTGGCGCACCCGCCCTGGGGCTGAGTGACATGCCCACATGCTGGACAGCGTGCTCTAGTGTCTGCAGAGCCCCGGTGTGAGGATATATGGGTGTCTTGTTTGTGGGGAGTGGGGGGGGGCTGTGTGTTTGTTACATATGCTGTTTAGTGTCCGACATGTGTGCATCCATGTGTGCTCATGTCACCATGCAGCCTACATAAATACAGGTGTGACCCTGCCAGTCGAGCCAAAACGCATGTGCGTGCGTGTGTCTGTACTCAGTGTGTGTCTGAGGGTTGCCCAACTGTGGAACTGGCTAATTTTGACAAGCGAGGCAGCATCTACCTCTCTGCCTGCTCCACCCCCAGCTTCCCTTTGGAAGACAGACAGACAGGGAGACAGACAGCTCTCCTCCCAGCTTGTCAAACTCTGTCTCCCCTGACTCCCACTCTAGGTTCACAGGTGTGTACCTGGAGAGTGTGAGCCACTTCCGCCTCTCTTCTCAGCCTACAGTTTGGCCAGCAGCCTCCCCTAGTCCAGGTTAGATTCCTGTGTTGAGTTGACTCAGCGATAGGGACCCCTGGCTAGGGGTACCCTTTGTCATAGAGACCTGAGTCTAGCAAAGCCCCAGTAGAGGCTTCCTGGAGAGTTGACCACAGAGAACTGGGAAAGCTATAAACGCGGCGCACCGGTGTTCTTTGCCCTGTGGGCTGTGATGAAGCCCTGGGTGGGAGGTGCAAAGGGCTGAAATCAAGATCACCTTTATAAGGGTGAGAAAAGAGAAAGCTGAAGCGTGGTGGGTACTAGGTTAGCCACTGTTTGAAGTCAGGTCCTGGGGTCTCTAAGCTACGGGTTTTGGAGTCTGGGGCAACCCGCCCCATCCTTCCTCCTCATTTCATTTCCCCACCAAGCATCCTATCCCAGGTTGAGCTTGGATCCCAGTTGCCTAAGGAGCCAGGGAAGGAAGACTCTGGCGTCTCTGGGGCTTGGGCCAGCAACCACGGGGCACTAGTGGCAGGTACATGCGGGAACATGGATACTTTTGAGAAGCTAGGGTGCCAAGAGGCACCCGGAGTGCCTTCTTTCTGGGTTTGGTCAGATACCGTAGCTGGGGGTCGGGGGTCGGGATCCGAGCAGCTCCTTCTCCGACCCTCGGGGTCATTAAATCCTCAGGGTTAGGTCAGAACTCAGAGTCCCTGCGGCGGGCTGCCCCCTGCTGGGCCATCCTTAGGTTGCGGGCTGCTGGTTGGGAGAACAGTGGGGGTGCGTGTACTTGTGCGTGTACACGTGGTTTAGAGTGGGGGAGTTAGGCCTCCACATCCATTTCCGAGTCTGAATCAAGCTTCCTCTTTGCCCCCTTCCCCCAATCTTCTTGGTCTCCCTTTTCTCCCACCGCCTCTGCACATGTCCCTTTAGAAATAAAAACACTTATTTTGTGGGCGGGAGGGGAGGGTGTCCAGCTTTCCTCTGCCTCCTCCTGAGTGGCCCCCACCTTTGGCCCACGCAGCTTTCTTGAGTCTGTGCAGCTTCAGAAGAAAGGGGCTATAGCCCCGTCCCTCCCGTTGTTGTTTCACGTTTTTCAGCGCTCCTTGCCTAACTGGCTAGGTCTCCCCTTACCAACTGGGGAAACTGAGGCACAAGGGAAGAAGGGAGGTAGCGCGGCGAGAAGCGCTCCCGCCCGGCTCGCTCACCACCCCCGCACTCGAGCCGGATTTAGCCGCAGGGAGGCTGGGAACATTGTCTTTATTTTAAGCCGCCGAGTGCGGCACGAACGCGGCTGCTCCCGACAAAGGGCTTCGCTAAGCGGCTGCAGGCGGCGCACGTGGGGGTCCGGCCCCGCCCCCGCCTGACCCCCCTCTCCTGCTGCCCTGACCCTCTTCAGCTTTCCTGTCTCTGTTCAGGTGGGGGCGGGGCCGACGCAGGACTCCGGGTCTGCGCTCCTGCTGGTTGCTATTTTTGATCAGCTTTGGATGACTCGGCCCAATCATAAATGTTTCTAAGTAGAAAAAGAACGAAGTTGTCCTGGGTTCGAGTCCAACTTTAGGTTGGTTCATTCGAACTGCCAGGCAAGTTAGAGCTTGTTTCTAGGCCTGTATAATTAGCGACATGGAAGTAGGACCTCCCTTAATGGGGCAGTTACATCAAACGGTGGCTCTACAGTGTCTAAAAGACAAAGCCATTCTTGTTATTTATAATTGGCATTAAGCGCCTACTCCTCCCAGGCGCTGCTAAGTGCTTTACGTGAATTAACCTGTCGCCCACTGCACCGTGTGGTAGGCTTTATTACTCCCATTTTACAGATTGAATAGATTCACGTGCCTCGGGCTTTATGGCGGGTTCTATCCTCCGGGTGGAAACCGGGTGGCAGCTCGCCGGCTATAGTATGAGGGAAGGAAGGATTAGCAGTTTCCTTAAAAAATTCAAAATTTTATTTATCACGTATGGTGTGGGCGCATGTGTGTGTAACAAAGAGCTCAGGTGGAGGTCAGAGGACACACTTGTAGGAGTCGCTTCTACTTTCCATCGCGTGGGTCCTGCGGATTCAATTCAGATGTGTTAGGCTGCAGGCGGGCGCCTCCCATCCTAGAGCCACGCCTCAGGTCAAGACAGCTTTTTCAGAAAGGCTTCCAGGGTGTGGGGAGTGTTCACGTAGAACACTCGCACCGGGTCCTTACTTAAATCCTCGCCCTCGGCTTTAGTCTAGGACAATCTCAAACCTCGCTAAACCTTTCCCTTCAGGGTGCCCCTTCCATTGCGCTAAAGGACGGAGGCCTCGGAAGGGAGGTCCATTCTTGCTGTTTTACCCGGCCTATGATGTGCAGGTGGTCCTGCGGGCCCTGCGGAGGGCCGCGGGTCAGAGGCGTCAGCACTCAGGAAGGCAGCCGGACGACCTGACAGCCCGTGACCTCATCACTTCTTCCGTTGCCCAAAGTCTTCAGCCTTAATCTTCCTGGACCTTCCTCTCCACCCCAGTAGACTACTTTCTAGATTTAAAAGGCAAAGCTATAATCCAGGGTGGGACCCCAGATGGGCCGGGGCAGACGCAGCCACGACAAAATTATTAGTCAGGAAATCGAGGTTTTACAGTCTGTTCTTAAGATGAACGAACGCAGACACAGTTCTACTCAACCAATGTTTCCCCTGGCTCCCGGCAAGGGATGACCGGGAAGCAGTCCCCGTCTATCCCTCTCGTTACAGTCAGGAGCCGCCTGGGACCTGGGTTCAGACGAGCTCTCTCTGACCCTACGGGGCCCCTCGCTCCCCCGCGGCGGAGTCTAGGTGGCGCCGGGTTCTGGTTTGGGATTCCAGCACTGGGAACTGAGATAATCTCGGACTGAACCTCAGATCTGTGCTCTCAAAAGGCGTTTCTAAACACCCCCATTTCTGCCTAGAGGACAGGACTCAGAGCTCAGGTCACTTGCGGCCACCTTGGAGTTGACCGCACCTAGAAGCGCTATTCAGATCCAGGGAAGAGGCAGTCCGCCTGAGGGGAACCTTCTGCTCTCTATAGCCAAAACCGGGCAGAAACTGTTTAATTTTCGCTTGGTTACTAGACACAGGGCCTCAAAGCTCCCACCAGATCGTAGACGCATCCTGGCTCAGATCTAGCTCCATGTGAAACTGCTTTAGGAGCATGACGGACTAGAGACCAGACGTCAGGGTCTTCGAAAGTTTCCCTTTGTGTGTGTGGGTTCCTGTGTCCTCTCCTGCTGTTCTCCCCCTTTCCTTGCATTTCTCCTAACAACTCAATGTGTAGATTAAATTCCACGTGTAGTTTAGAACTCGAAATCCAAGACAGTGAGGGTTGGAAAGGACCCAAAGGTGGGCAAGAATTTGGTCCTGCGCAGGACCGAGTGCCGTGTATGGTTGGACAGCTGCCTCAGAGGAGCGCTAGCAGTTCTCCATCCCTCCCACTGCATCCAATGTCGGCTGTACCCAGAGTGCTTGGGTGGGTGCCTGGAGTTGGGTGCAATGTCCCCATTTCCTCCCTCCTTGGAAGGAAAACAATAACATGTTTCCTTGGTGGAGGTGCATAAGGAGTGGGTTACCATTACCCTCAGAAGGTGAGAGGAGCTGGCTGTACAGTTCATTACTCTAACTTCTCTCTGTCTCTCTCTGTCTCTCTGTCTCTCTGTCTCTCTCTCTCTTCCTCTGTGTGTGTTTGTGTGTGTGTCTGTGTCTGTGTGTGTATGAGTGAGGTGCACACACACTGGAGCCAGGGCATCCATGTGCAGGTCAGAGAACAACTTGTGAGTGCCAGAGATGGAACCCAGGCTTGGCAGCAAGCACCTTTCCCCAGGGAATCCTGTCTCTAGCCCCACATTCATAAGCTCCTCGCTGCATTTTCTCACTTAATCTTCACAACAGCCCTATGACGCAGGGCAATTTGCTTCCTATTTTGCTGATAGGAAACAGACCTGGAGAGGTTAGGTTAATTCAATCTGCTGTCTTTACCCCTTCACAGTTTGCGGTTTTTGTCCCCAGCTTGGAGCCTAAGTACCTGAAAGCCCTCTTCACCATTTGCAAGAAGAAAGGGCATTCCAGGAAATCTAAGACAAAATCCCCACTGTCCATCTTTCTGCAGCAATAATAATAATGGCAACAATAACAACAATAATGATTATTTTGAGACAAGATCTCATGTCTCCCGGGCTGGTGTAAAACTTGCTTTGTGGCTGAGAATGACCTTGAATTTCTCATCCTTTGGCTTGTACAGTGACCACACTGGGTTTATGTGGTGCTTGAGGCAGAACCCAGGTCTCCTGAGTACCACACAGTACTGGGCTCTGCAGCCCCTGTCTGCATGCTCTTTAATGAAAACTGTGCACCACTTATGTGGCAGCCTACTTTTCAGAGTTTTACGTTTTGAACTCATTAAAAATGTATTTTTTTTGGCCTGGTGGCAGTGACACACCCTTTTAATTGCAGCCGAGGCAGGTGGACCTCTATGATTTTGAGGGCAGCCTGATTTACATAGTGAGTTCCAGGACAACCAGAGCTATGCAGGGAAACCCTGTTTGGAAAAAAATAAAAAATAAAGCAAATCAAACAGAAAACAAAAAAACAAAAAACCGGGTCTCACTATGTAGTCCTGATTGGGAATTTAGAGAGATATATTGGTCCTGCCTCTGGAGTACTGGGATTAAAGGTCTCCATCACCACATCGGGCTCATTTCACTACTGAATTTTTTTTTTTTACTTTATTTTCTGTGTATGGGTATTTTGCCTGCATGTATATCTGCACACTGTCTGTGCATTTCCAGGAAGGCCAGAAGAGGGTGTTGGATCTCCTGAGACTGGAGTTACAGATGGTTATGAACCATCATGTGGGTACTGAGAACTGAACCCTGGTCCTCTTAACCTCTGAGCCGTCTATCTCTCCAGCCCTTAATTTTTATAGTAATTTTTAGACCAGATTGACTTCCAACTCACAGAGGTCTGCTAGCCTCTGTCTCCCATGTGCTGGGATTAAAGACTTGTGCCAACATGGCCCCGGCAAGGCCGTGCTGAATTCTAATTATTGCTTTTGCCTTTATCATGAAAGTTCCCAGATGTCAATATGTCCACATCGTCTGCCCCCTCCCCTTTCATTTGTTTCTGTCCTGTCTGTGGGTGGCTGCCTTTGTGCTAAGACCCGGTTCCTTCGCATGCCCCTTTTCGCCCCCCACCTCTCCTCACCCGGTGCCTCCTGTCAGCTTCAGCAGTGACAGGGGCCTGACCAGGGCAGAAATGGATGAGCTGAGGGAACCTCAGGCCTCCTGCCTGTTCACTCAGTCCGCTGAACACTCGGTGATTAATTCTGAGGAATTGAATTAGTGTCGAAGCTCCTGGACTGGGCTAGGGAAGGGGGAGGGGCGCGCGGAAGTGGGTAGGCTTGAGCAGCAGCTCTTTGGTACTGGTACAGTTTTGTAGGGGCCTGGAGTACTGTACGCCCAAAGGGCTTAGCAGCAGGAGAGGAACCTTGTGGCACCCCAATGGCGTGGTAGCAACCTTCCTTGCTTTTTCTATAGCCTTTCCACAGAGGCTGGGCATGTCTGAGCTCCAGTGCTTGACCAAGAAGGAAAATGTTCTTTCCCCAGAGAGACTATGCAACAAGACAGCAAAGGGAGGGAGCGAGGTAGGGAGCTGCTTTGTCTGTTTGGGTTTTGGATTGTGAGAGGCCAGTGTATTTGGGCCCCAAGCCTCCTCAATTCTTGGGTGGCTTTGTGTTTCCATGTCTTTCAGATCTGTGAAGGACTTTTCTCTTGCACACATGTCCATCCTGATCTGGCTTTCTTAACCACAATGGCTGTGGAGTAGTTCTACAGTTGCCTGAATATGGTTGTGGACTTAACAATCCTCATGGCGATTCTTTGCTAATTGGGGGAACAGGCTACTGAAGTGTACTAACCTAAAAGCCGCACAGTATGGCCCATAGCATGTCCTATATCCTCTGGACTGCTACTGGGGATAACAGAACAGGATAAGAGAACAGGCTGGAGCCTGTGCCCAAGCCTTGCCGTCAATACTGGGAAGGGAACAGAAGCCCCAGGTAGATGTCATGCAGTTTCCTGAGCTAGGTGTGAAGAGATGGTCTTGGGAACACTTCCAGGAACAGCAAAACCCACAGCAAAACAAACCAGAGGATGGTCAGTAGAAGTTGGATCCAGTGAGGACAAGGTAGGCCTGGTGGAGGAGGAAGACCTGATTTAAAAAAGTTGAGCAACACATTGGGAGACCAGACTGGGCCAAAATGGGGCCCATAGAGAACGCTGTGAAAGAGGAGTCATGGCCCCTGTTAGGCCTTCCAGCCTCTGTTAGTCTACCCATATCCTTGGTACAGATGAAGGCAGTGATACACTAGCTGGTGCCAAGGTATTCTACCGTCTCTCTTGTTCTCTGAAGATAGTTTCCCTGGGTTTGTTTGTCTGAGTTCCTCAGTTCTTCATTCCTCAGACCCCTCTTCTCTGAACTTCAGTTTCCGAGGAAGTAGAATGGAGGCTCAGCCAGCAAAGCCCACTTTTTTGGATGTTAATACGTGTTATACATAGGAGGAAAAGCCTTTATCATTTTCTTCACAGGAAACTGTACTAGCTAGATGGTTTAGTTGCTCAAGATGTTTACCTAGTAAGCCTAGAGAGATAAGTTTGATCCCTGGAGCCCATGAAAAAGATGAAAGGAGATAGCTGACTTCATAAGGTTGACTCTGATATGTGATTCCCCTCTGTATGCTATGAATATGTTTTATTGCCATTGGTTAATATAGAATCTGTTTGGACCTATAACAGGGCAGAATAGAGATAGGCGAGAAATCTGAACAGAGATACAGAAAGAAAGTAGGCAGAGTCAAAGAGATGCCATGTAGCTGCTGAAAAAGACAGATGCTGGAACTTTACCTGGCAAGCCACAACCTTGTGGCGATATACAGAATAATAGAAATGTAAGAGCTAGCTAGAAATATGCTTATGCTATTGGCCAACCAGTATTGTAATTAATATAGTTTCTGTGTGATTATTTCAGGTCTGGGAGGCTGGGAAACAAATGAGCAGGCTCTATCTACACCCCTCCATTGTATATACACACTCAAACATACAATAATTAAAAATAAAAGCAAACCAGGGCATACAAGACTATTCAATGAGCAAAGGCGATTGCTATCAAGTCTGATGGCCTGAGTTTAATCCCCAGAACCCACACAGTGGAAAGAGGAAACCAACTCCTTCAAGTTGTCCTTTGACCTCCACACATGATCTGTGGAATGGTCCCCAATAAATGCAATTAAAACCCCTCAAAACAAAGCAAATAAACTTGGGGAACTAGTAGGGCTTTCTTTCCGGTGGGAGCCTAGCAGAGCTTTTCAGTGTCAAATGTGTATTAATTTTGTTTTGAGACAGGATCCCAGAGGTCCTTGGATTTCATTTGCAGCTAAGGAAGGTCTGGGCATTCTGATCTTCCTGCTTTAATCTCCCAAGTATTTGGATCACAGACATGGGCACCAGGTCTTCCTTTCTTCAGGGTATTTTTGATATGGAGTGTTTCACTGACCTGGCTGCTGAAGATCCGTTGTTGGGTCACCCCTGACTAGTGCACAGAGAAATCCTCCAGCTCTGGATAGTCAGTATAGTTTTAGACCTGAATTCCTGTCCCTTCAAAAGCTTCCTTCCCAGACCTCTGCCTTTCCTGAAGGCTTTCCCCCTCTGGGTTGTTTCCTCTACTCTCCTGAGGGTGCTCCTTTTTTGTTTGCCAGGCTTCCTGTGGCCTCCTTGTTTAGCTCCATAGAGGACTCAGACTTTGTCCTGCTGGTCCTTCCTTGAGCCTTTAGTGTCCTGAGGGCCACTACTTGAGGTTCCCTGGCAGGGGTCCGCATGGTGGCCACCCTTACAACCAGACTGTAGTTTCATTGCCCTTAAACCCTAGCCCCAGACTTCATAGGCTGAGTCTCAAGTCCCAGCCTCAGTCCTCAATCAGGCTCTTGCATGAAAGCCTCTGGCTCCCAGCTCTGAACTATTCTTTAACCCCACCGCAAGCCCTGATCTCGCTTCCTATCCATGGCATCTGGCTTTCCTGTCCAAAGTGCTTTCTGAGATTCTGGTGCTTATGGGTTAAGAAGCAGTCCCCTTCTCTCTCCAGCTGCAGCTGCAACCTACTTGGCTTTTGGACCTGGGCCAGATAGGACAAGTATTTGGAGTAATCCTATCCCATCCCTAGCATGGTTCAAGGTGAGGGAACCCCTTGTAGGCCCCAAAGCAAACCAAAACCAAACAGGAACAGTTTGGGCAGATAGGTGATGTCAGAGTGGAGAGTTGGGTTATTTTAGTAGATTTTCTGTTGTCAGTAACACAATCTATAGGCTGGATGAATTATACAAAAAAAGAAGTTTATTTTGGCTTACGATCCTGGAGGTAAGGTTAAGGGACTGCATCTGGTGATGGCTCAGGCAGTCCAGAGTATCACACAGCAGGAGACACAGAGTCTCATCTCATGCATGTATGTGTCTATTGGTCTCCATTTTCTTATAAAGATGCCAATATTAAATCATGGGAGTGGGTGACATTGTGTGGCTGGGGCAGTCTATGGGGCCACTGGCAGTGGGACCAGGATTTATCCCTAGTGCTTGAACTGGCATTTTGGGGCCCATTCTTTTTGAAGGGATACCTTGCTCAGTCTAGATATAGCGGGGAGGGCCTTAGTCCTGCCTCAAAGTCATGTGTCAGACTTTGTTGACTCCCCTTGGGAAGCCTCACCCTCTCTGAGGAGTGGATGGGGGGCTTGTGTGGGAGGAAGGTGGGGAGAGCAGAAGGAGGGGAGGGAGTAGGAACTGGGATAGGTATGTAAAATGAGAAGACATTGTTTAAAAAAATAAATTTAATAAAAAAAATTGTGGGGAAGGGGCTCCACACCAATGGTATCTAATCTAATGTTTAATTTGAATTAAATTATGTGTGTGTGTGTGTGTGTGTGTGTGTGTGTGTGAGTGTGTATCTGTGTACAACGTACAACGTGTAGGTTTTGTGAGGCCCAGGGACTGAACTCAGGTCATCAGGTTTGGGTACAAGCTCCTTTACCCGTGGAGCCATCTCAACTGCCTGCCATGATCTAATCCTCATCACTTCCCAAAGTTCGCATCTCTAAGCCTTAGATCCGGAATTGTTTTCATCCTCTTAATACCTCACAGTGGGGGTTCGATTTTCACTTGAATTTTGGAGGGTACAAACCTTATTGAAAGCACAGCATTCTGCCCTTGGTCCTCTGTAATGTTGTCAACGTGACAGGATCTAGAATTACTGAAGAGACAAATCTGTGGACACGTCTGTGAGGGATTGTCTAGATTAAGTCAATGAGCTGGGAAAACCTGCCTAGGTGTGGGAGGCACCATCCCATGGGCTGGGCTTCTGGATGGCACCAAGAAGAGACAGCTGAACATCAGCATTGCCTCCCTTTGCTTCCTGACCGGATGTGGCAGGACCAGCTGCCTACCCTCCTGCTGCCAGGCTTTCTCTGCTATGATACACTGTACTCTGTGTCCCTCAGCCCCACTGTGAGCCAGAATAAGCCCTTCTCTCTCCAAGTTGATTTGGACAGATACTTTGTCATAGTGATGAGAAAAAGAGAGACCCATCTCATCCCTAACACAATTCCTAACAAATATAGTAAGTATTTCACCAAATAACCCCCAATTCTTAAATTGTTCTAGCATCAGTTAAGGAGTCCAGAGTTCAAGGTCATCTGAGACTCAAAGCAAATCTCTTTTAGTTCTGAACCTGTAAAATCAAACCAACTTATTTCCCTCCAATACACAGTGGTAGGACAGACACAAGGTGTGTGCACTACGTGATGGCTGGCCTTGGTTGTCAACTTGACACACCCAGGAATAGGGAGCCTCAGTTAAGGAATTGCCTCAGTCAGATTGGCCTGCTGGCTTGTCTGTGGGACAGTTTCCTGCTTGCTAGTTGATGTAGGACAGTCCAGATCACTGTGGATGTGCTTCCCCTGGCAGACAGGCCTGGGCTGTATAGAAAAGCAAGTCAGTAAGCAGTGTGACTCTGTGGTCTGCTTCAGTTCCTGTCTCCAGGTTCTTGCCCTGCCTTCCCTCAATGATGGACTGTAAGTCAACTAATTCCTTTCCCACTGAGTTGCTTTTGGGCAGTTTTTATCACAGAAAAGTAGGACAGGTCCCAGAAAAGAATGATAATCTCAACACAAGACTGAAATCCACTAGGGCAGACATTGTGTCCTAAATCCCCGAGTCTGTTACCTTACACTGTATGAAGGGGTCAGCCCTGAGCTGAACTTCCTCTGGCTTTGCTGGTGGCTGTCTAAATCACAACTGCACGGGGAGGCACTGCTATGTGTTGTCGATAGCTTTCCTGGATGGGTGTGCTTGGAAGTGCTCCCTTTCTGGGGTCATCACTGTGGTTCCACTCCCATGGCGCTACAAGATATCACTCCACCGGTCATTCTTTGAACCAATGCTCTGGCAAACTTCTGCTTGGCCTCCCAAGCTTTCCCGTGAAACCCAAGTGGGAGCCGCCACAGTTTGTACACTTTGTATGTCCACAAAACCATGTGGATACTGAGGTTTGCCGTCTACAGAAACTCATCTGGGATTGTGTGAGGGAACTGGCTGGAAAGCTGAGTTCTGGAGGCAGCCCTAGGCAGTGCGCCTGTGGGAAGAATCCTTCAGCCCTTGAACCAAAAGTGGGCTTTTAGGCCTGTTGGCCCATGAGGAGAGGGGAGACATCACTGAGGCCTTTCCTGTTCTCTCACCCATTAGCCCATGCACCCTTCTCAGCTCTGCCAGGCTCTATTTTGAAATCTCTCCTGAACATGCTTCTTGTTTTTTTCCTTGACCAAGCAGTGAATCTTCTAAATCTTTTCACTCTGCTTTTCATTTCATTGGAAATCTAAGAATAGCCAGGAATACTCATGCCACAGTCAGAGTGTTCTGTTGTGGAATTTCCACTCAGTGACCTACTGTATTATGTATTATCTCTAAGTTTAACTTTCCAGAAAGTCTTTTTTTTTAAATTTTGTCTTCTTCTTCTTCTTCTTCTTCTTCTTCTTCTTCTTCTTCTTCTTCTTCTTCTTCTTCTTCTTCTTCTTCTTCTTCTTCTTCTTCT
>NC_022015.1:42727379-42728235 GCF_000317375.1 Microtus ochrogaster | reverse complement strand
TGCACCACCAGCTTCTACAAAGTCTTAGGATATGAATATGATGCATCCACATTCTTTCTGTGGTATAACATGGTATAACCTTTAGCTCAATTTCCAGTGAATTTCCATTTATATCTGAGACTAAGTCCCTTCTCTGTCACCTGAGCCCTCACCAGAGTCACCCAGGATGCTTCATGCATTGTGCAATAAAAAAAAAATATTAGATTAAAAAAAATACTCCCTTCCCTCCACATTCTACCTGCCTCCAATCCTTAGAGAGGGTAAAGTACATTACTTTGGGGAATGTCCAAGGCCCTCCCTACTATATCTAGGCTGAGCAATGAATACATCCAAAGAGAATGGGTTCACAAAAAGCCAGTACATGCAGTAGAGATTAACCCTGGTGCCACTGCCAGTGGCCCCTCAGTCTGCCCCATCCTTGCAACCGTCAACCACATTCAGAGGGACTAGTTTGGTCCTATGCTTGTTCCTTCCCAGTCCTGCTGGAGTTGGTGAGCTCCCATTAGCTCAGGCAGACTGTGTCAGAGGATGACTCCATCATGGTCTTGATCTCTTTGTTCATATTCTCACTCCTCCCACTCCTCAACTGGACTTTGGCAGCTTAGTCCAGTGCTCTGATGTGGGTCTCTACCTCTGTTTCCATCAGTTACTGGATGAAGGTTCTATGGTGATATTTAAGATATTCATCAGTCTGACTACAGGGTAAACAAGATCAGGCCCCATCTCCTCTATTGCTTTGGGTCTTAGCTGGAGTCAGCCTTGTGGATTCCTGGAAATTTCTCTAGAGTCTGGTTTCTGCTAACTCTATAATGGCTCCCTCAATCAAGATATCTCTTTCCTTGCTCTCATCTCTGTC
>NC_022015.1:42720866-42727124 GCF_000317375.1 Microtus ochrogaster | reverse complement strand
GCAGGCAATGCTCTTAACCACTGAGCCATCTCTCCAGCCCCCATGCTCTCAATTTTGTCAGGTGATCTTGTCTGTTTCTAATTTCCCAGTGGATCTGTATATGTTTTTCTTTGGGTTCACCTTATTACTTAGCTTCTCTAGGACCATGAACTATAGGCTCAATGTCCTTTGTTTATAGCTGGTCTCCACTTATGAGTGAGTACATACCATTTTCATCTTTTTGGGTCTGGGTTACCTCACTCAGGATAGTGTTTCCTAATTCTATCCATTTGCATGCAGAATTCAAGACATCATTGTTTTTTTTTTTTCCCACTGAGTAGTACTCTAATGTGTAGATGTGCCACATTTTCTTTATCTATTCTTCAGTTGAGGGCATCTAGGTTGTTTCCAGGTTCTGGCTATTACAAAAAATATGCTGCTATGAACATAGTTGAAAAATGCCTTTGTAGTTATGATTGAGCATCTTTTGGGTATATGCTAAGGAGTGGTATTGCTGGATCTTGAGGTAAGTTGATTCTCAATTTTCTGAGAAACCACCATACTAACTTCCAAAGTGGTTGTACAAGTTTGCATTCCCACCAGCAATGGATGAGTGTTCCCCTCTCCAGCATAAGCTATCATTAGTGGTTTTGATCTTAGCCATTCTGACAGGTGTAAGATGGTATCTCAGAGTTGTTTTGATTTGCATTTTCCTGTTGGCTAAATATGTTGACCATTTCCTTAAGTATCTTTTGGCTATTTGAGATTCTTCTGTTGAGAATTCTCTGTGTAGTTCAGTACCCCATTTTTTATTTGAGTTATTTAGAATTTTACTGTCTAATTTCTCGAGTTCTTTATATATTTTGGAGATCAGTCCTTTGTCTGATGTGGGATTGGTGAAGATCTTCTCCCATTCAGTAGGCTGTCTTTTTGTCTTAATGACTGTGTCCTTTGCTTTAAAGAAGCTTCTCAGTTTCAGGAGGTCCCACTTATTTATCGTTGCTCTCAGTGTCTGTGCTACCAGGGTTATATTTAGGAAGTGGTCTCCTGTGCCCACGCATTGAAGACTACTTCCCATTTTCTCTACTGTCAGGTTCAGTGTGGTCAGATTTATATTGAAGTCTTTAATCCATTTGGACTTGAGTTTGGTGTATGGCGATAGATATGAATCTATTTTCATTCTTCTACATGTTGACATCTAGTTATGCCAGCACCATTTGTTGAAGATACTTTCTTTTTTCTATTGTATAATTTTAGCTTCTTAGTCGAAAATCAGGTGTTCATAGGTGTGTGGATTAATATCTGGGTCTTTGATTCCATTCGATTGGTCAGCCTCTCTGTTTTTATGTCAATACCAAGCTGTTTTCATTACTGTAGCTCTGTAATAGAGCTTGATGTCAGGGATGGTGATTCCTCTGGAAGTTCCTTTATTGTATAGGATTGTTTTGGCTATCTTGGATTATTGTTCTTTCAAGGTCTTTGAAGATAAGCAACCCCCAAAACTCTACCAGAGAACTCCTACAGCTGATAAATACCTCCAGTGATGTGGCAGGATACAACTGAAACAAACAAACAAACAAACAAAAAACAGTAGCCCTCCTATACACAAATGATAAAGAAGCTGAGAGTGAAACCAGAGAAACATCACCCTTCACAATAGCCACAAATAACAAAAAATATCTTGGGGTAGCACTAACCAAAGGTGTGAAAGACCTATTTGACAAGAACAAGTCTTTGAAGAAAGAAATTGAAGAAGATACCAGAAAATGAAAAGATCTTCCCATGCTCTTGGATAGGTAGGATCAACATAGTAAAAATCACAATTCGATGCAAAGCAATCTATAGATTCAATTCAATCCCCATCAAAATCCCAACAAAATTCTTCAAAGACCTTGAAGGAACAATAATCAACTTCATAAGGAAAAACAAAAAGCCTAGGATAGCCCAAACAATCCTGTACAATAAAGGAACTTCCGGAGGTATTGTGCATTTTTTAAAAAGTTTATTTATTTATTATGTTTACAGTGATTTACCTGACTGTTTGCCTGCAGGCCAGAGGAAGGCAACAGATCTCATTATAGATGGTTGTGAACTGCCATGTGGTTGCTGGGAATTGGACTCAGGACCTCTAGAAAGAGCAGTCAGTGTTCTTAACCTCTGAGCCATCTCTCTAGCCCATAACCTTTTAAATTAATTTTGTTTTTTTTGGAAACAGGGTTTCTCTGTGAAACAGTCTTAGCTGTCCTGGAACTAGTTCTGTAGGCCAGGCTGACCTCAAACTCACAGAGATCCCCCCGCTTCTTCCCCTCAAGTGCTGGGATTAAAGGCGTGTGCCACCACCACCTGGCTGCATTGTGCAATTTTTTTTATACCATTCTCTAGTGTCTCCTGTTCCCTGGATGTTGTTCTTCCTTGCTCTCCTGCTGGTGTTCCTTATCTCCCTACTCTTTAACTTTGGGGAATCTGGCCTCGGCCTGTGGTCCTTCACACCCACTGCCAGGAGAATTTATGCCACCCCCACACTGGTGAATTCTATGTTTATATTGCTAGTACAGGCTCTTCACTGAACACCAGACTTGTAGATTTCCTTGTCTGTGAAGGGGATAATGACAGTTCCACATCACAGAAATGTTATGAGGATTAAGTGATTCAGACATGTGAAGTGTTGGGAAGGTGCCTGGCTCAGAGTGAGTCTGATGGTTTTAAGTTTTCCATTATTATTATTATTATTATTACTACTACTACTACTACTACTACTGTGGTGGTGGTAGGGATGAAGCTCAGGGCTTTACTCCTGCTAGGCAAGCCCTCCACTTCTGAACTGCACCCCACCCGGAGCTCGCTCTATGTGCAGCTGTGATTACTGTTATCACTGTCATTGTTCCTGCCAGCCGGCTCCATTTGGATGTCTAGAATCATCTCCGACATGACTCATCTCAACCCCCAAACTTGTGCTATCTGCAGCATTATCTCTCTCTGTAGATGACAACTGGGGCCTCCCAGAAACTCAGGACAAAATCTTGGGGCAGTCATCTTGCCTGCCTTCCTTCTTTCTCTCACATCCCAAATCAAACTCATTAGGAAACCCATCATCTCTTCCTGGAACATCATCAGCGTGTGGCCGCTCTGGCTTTGCCGGTGTCATCCTGAGTTATTGTCTCCACACTTCTTGCTTCCTATCCTGATTGGTCTGTGCTGTTTTCAACATAGCACCAAGAAGGCTCTTTTTGATATGTGAGCTAAGTCATGTCCTCTGACGCTCTGACATCCATCTTTTCCATTGTGACCTGCATGACCTGTGAGCTGCCTCGGCTTCCTTCTGACCTCCTTCCCACACCTGTTCTCGGTTCTACCATGTTTATCATCAGATGCGCCAAACACTTTGCTGCCTGAAGGACTTTCTACTACTGTTGCTTTTGCCTAGAATAAACAGATCATCAAATTTCTTTCTCTTTAAAAAAGCTAAATAATAAATTTCTGTTCTGTTCTTCTCCCCTACTTTTAAATTTTATTTTATGTGTATGGGTATTTGTCTGCATGTGTGTCCGTGCACCACGACCATGAAGTGCCTATGGAGGCCAGAAGAGGGCGTCAGATCCCCAAACTAGAATTAGAGGCAGTTAATGAGTTGGGAATGAAACCCTGGTCCTCTAGAAGAGCAATCAGTGCTCTCAGGTGCTGTGTTCTCTCTGCAGCTCCGTATTGTTAAGTTTCTACAGCTGAAGATTATGATAGAGTTTGCACAGTTGATTGGAGGTTGGGGCAGTGAACCGTACAAACAAAGGGCTCAGATTGCAAAAGCCCTTGAGAACTGCAGAGATGGCTCAATAGGTAAATTTCTTGCCACAGAAGTGTGATGACCTGAGTTTGAATCCCCAGAACATCTGTAAAAATCCAGAGGCAGAAGCCCACATCCAGAATCACAGTGTTGCTATGGGAAGTTGGGAGACGGAGGCAGGAAGACCCTTGGGAGCTTGTGGGCCCGCTGGCCTCCCAATAGTGTTGAACAAGGGACTCCACCTCACACAAAATGGAAGACCGACACCCAGACTTGCCCTCTTTCCTCCATATGTGTTCTTGGCACATGCCTGCCTCCACTCACATATGTGAGCGTGTATATACACAGATTAAAAAAGCAAACAAAAAGTCCTTGGCCTGCAGGAAAGTATGTGTGTGCAGGGAAGGATTGAGAACAGAGTCAAATGAGGGGCAGAAAGCAATCATCAAAGCCTTAGTGCAATATTAAAACATAAAAGCGAATGCTCAGTTAACTAATGGTCTATTGGGGCTAGGATTAGGATGAAGCAAGAGAGTCTTCCTGGATTGGGATGGGAGGGAGGCTGGGGGTCTGGGAGAGATTGGCTAGACAAGGTTACTGTGAACTTGTCTAGGGCAAAGGAAGACAAACAATCTTGGCCTGGAGTGGTGGTGGCATCCGTCTGGACAGGAGCTCCTGGCCTTTGGGATGTGCCTCAGAGGAACTAAGAAAACGTTTGGCTGGGTAAAGAACAGAAAGAGGTATGGTGTTGGCCCAGGCAGGGGTACATGGGCAATGAGGCCCCATCCAGGTCGTTGTCACTGCTAGGGTTCCTCATAGCTTCTACCCTTGGGTCCTTCCTGAAGTGACAGAGCTGGCACAGGGACCAGGAACCCTGGGTTCTGCTCTGAGCTGCAGATCATGGCCTTTTCCCATCTCTCTGTCACTTGATCTCTCCAAGGCCATCAATACTGGTTCCTACCAGCCCAGGAAGGCCAGGGAAGGACAGATGGGGTGGATCTCTGTGACTCTCCTATGATCTTCCTGGTGTGTCACCCTTACTCGCTCAGAGCTTTCCAGATACAAATTTAGAAAAGCCCAGAAATGGATGAGGAGCACAGGTTAGCGGTGTGCTGCACCATGAGGAGAGCTAGCTGAGGTGTGAGGTGATAAACTGCTCTCTAAGGCAGGACCTGGCCGGGAGGGGTGGTCCTGCCCCTCCCCCATTCTTCTTTTTCTCTGGGCTCCCATATGTTTGCCCCTGCTTCAGGGAGAGGAAGGATCCTGGACTGGCTGCCTTAATTTTAACCCTGCTTTCTGCTTTCATGATCTGTTTTTCATTTTTGACCCATGTCATCTCAGGACCCTCTTATTGGCCTCCACAACAGTCTCTTTCAGGCATTCATATTTTTAAACTAACATTTAACTTTTTATTTTATTTTTTTCCCGATTATTCATAGATAGCGAGTGAGTTATTACTCATCGCTATCTATGAGACTGGAACCTGGGCCCTCGGGAACGGCAGTCAGTGTTCTTAGCTGCTTATTTTATTTTTTATATTTATTGGTATTTTGCCTATGAGGTTGTAGGATCTCCTGGAACTGGAGTTACAGACAGTTTTGAGCTGCAATGTGGGTGCTGGGAATTTAACCCAGGTCCTTTGGAAGAGTAGCCAGTGCACTTAAATAACTGAACCACCTCTCCAGGCCCTATGATTTCTTGTTTATTCTGCCTTTTCTTTCTTTCTTTTTTTTCTAAATACATTTTTTTGATTTATTCATTTATTATGTACACAACATTCTGCCTCGATGTATGCCTGCACACCAGAGGAGGGCGCCAGATCTCAGTACAGATGGTTGTGAGCCACCATGTGGTTGCTGGGAATTGAACTCAGGACCTCTGGAAGAGCAGTCAGTGCTCTTAACCTCTGAGCCATCTCTCCAGCCCTATTCTGCCTTTTCATAGTGCTCAACTCCCAGTTTCTTTCCTGCTAAGTCAACAGTTGCATTAAATGTGCACTTTCATTTGTACATCTGTGCACATTGTGTGTCTTCTTGTGCACAATTATTTCAATGCAGTCACACGATACAGGCCACAGAAGTCATTCCATTCGCTCTCATTTCACTTAGCATTGTTTTAAAGCTGTTTCCAGCACAGAGTGTTTCTGTGTGGGATGCCTAGGATGCTTCTCTCTGCATTTTACCTAAGACTACTAATCATGGATATTTAGATGACCACTTGCACCCACAACTTCACACACATGGCAGTGAATGTCTCTGCAGATAACGCCTCAGAGGTGTCTGTTTGTCTGTATGTTTGTGTGAGTGAGCGCCATACTGCCTATTGCTTTCTAGAATGGTGACACTAACTCCTATTAGCCACGCAAGTGACCTATATGGACTTACAGGCTCTTAATCCTATGTGGTTATGAGCTCTCAGCGTTATCTGGCTTTCTGATACCTTGCATTTCACTTGACTAAGAAGGAAGTGGGAAGTAAATGGTTTTGAAACTGGGAAATGTG
>NC_022015.1:42719232-42719992 GCF_000317375.1 Microtus ochrogaster | reverse complement strand
GTGGATTTCCTCTTCTATGAGGAGATTTTCCTTTCCTTCATTCATTTTGTTTCAGAGATCTTGGCGTTCCTTTTATTTGAGGTAGGGTCTCACGTAGCCCAGGCTGGTTTTGAATTTGCTATGTAGTCTGTGATAGTCTTGAACTTCTGGTCTGCCTGACTCCGTTTCCTGAGTGCTAGTATTCCAGTTTATGCCACCAGGGAACTTCCAATCCTCCTGCATCAGCTTTAGGAGTCCTGGGATTGCAGGTGTATGCACATGGGATTCTAGGTGTGTGCCACCACACCTGCCATTGTAGCGCATTTGTCCCCATTTTCTTCCACATCTCCTGGTCCTCTTTTCTCTTTTCTTTGGTACCCCTCTCCCCCCTTCTTTTCTTTTGAGATAGAGTTTTGCTAATGGCCTAGACTGCCCTTGAATTAAGACTCTTGTGTCTCTGCCTCCTGAGTGCTAAGATTACAGTTGTTTGCCACCATGTTGGGCACAATAGGACACACTGAGTAGTACTTTTGTTTTTTATTATAGACACATGAATCTCTAATACTTTCATTTTAATTTCATTATTTTGAAACAGAGTCTCTTTATGTATCCCTGGTTGTCCGGGAACTCACCATATAAACTAGGCTGACCTAGAACTCAAAGATCCACCTACTTCTGCCTCCCAAGTGGTGGGATTAAAGACATTTACTACCATCACCTGACTGTAGTAATTTTAAACTGTCCTTTCTCTCTCTCTCAGTGTGTGTGTGTGTGTGTGTGT
>NC_022015.1:42702095-42718957 GCF_000317375.1 Microtus ochrogaster | reverse complement strand
TTTAGCTTTGTTGAGACAAGGTATAGCCCAGGATGGCCTTGAATTTACTATGGCCAAGCCTGGCCTTGAAACTCAGCCCTGTCCCCCATTCCCTACCCACCAAGTGCTGGGACAGTGACCATAGAAGCCATAGCACCTGGACACCTGGCTGCCTTTTTACTTTTCTGTTCAAAATTGACTCCATGATCTTGGTTCCTTATTCTTCAATGTAAAATTTAAATTTTAGCATAAAAATTTTAGCGTTTCTAAAAATAATCTCAAGTAAAATTCTGATTATAGCACATTAAACTTCTATAAATTAATTTGAGGAGTAAGTCATTGCAAAGAGTATGAAATACTTCCCACCTGTTGAAATATTTGTGATCATAAAAGAAGCTTAAAGAAAAAAACCAAAATGCCAGGTGGTGGTGGTGCATGCCTTTAATCCCAGCACTTGGGAGGCAGAGGCCGGAGGATCTCTTTTATCTCTGTGAGTTTGAGGCTAGCCTGGTATACAGAGCAAGTTCCAGAACACCCAGGGCTATACAGAGAGACCCTGTCTTGAAAAACAAAACAAAACAAAAAAAAAAAAGAATCTTAAAGTCTTTTCTCTCTAGAAGGCTTAGGTATTCTTAATTGCCTAAATAGCACTGAGCTTTGGGTGCTGTTCTAAGTTGCATCTTAATTTTCAAGACTTTGTTTTTAGACAGAAGTTTCTAACTTATTGCTATTACTCTTTTGATAATCTTATTTTTCAGTTCAGTACCCTTGTGTGGATCTTTCATTATTTTTAATTGTTCATTGATTTTGTTGGCTTAAGTAGGTAAGTGGTCACATTCCCTCTAAGTAATGGCAATTTAAAGTCTTCTGTTTTAATTCCTAATTTTCTTGTATTTTTCTTTTTTAGTGGAGTATGTATTAAGTTCCTAGCTTCATGTCAAACAATTGACTGTTGCTGAGGAAATTGTGTGCAGGCAGCCTCGTTTGTACTTTCTTCCCCTGCTGAGCTGGCTGGTTTACTCATCTGGGTAACCACTCTTTAGGGTATTGGCCTAGTTTTTCCATACTATCTTTTTTCTTTTTTTTCTGAGACAGGGTTCCACTGTGTGTATCTCTGGTTGGCCTGAAAGTCTACAGAGAGCAAACTGATTTCAAACTCAGAGATCCAACTGCCTCTGCCTCCCAAGTGCCAGGATTAATGGTGTGCTCAATCATGTCAAATCTGCTAACTTTTTTATTTTTTAATGTCTATGAGTGTTTTACATATATGTATGTGTGTGTACCTTGTGCATACCTGGTGCCCTAGGAGGCCAGGAGAGGGATGATCGGATCCCCTGGAACTAAAGTTATAGAAGATTGTGAGCCATTGTGTGGGTGCTGGGAACTATACCTGGCTCTTTGCAAGAGTAGCCAGTGGTATCTCTCCAAGTTCCTCCTTACAAGTTTTTGAGTTCTTTGGTGTTTTTTGTGACTGTATGAGTACATTTGTGTGTGTGTGCCTCTCTGTCTGTCTGTCTGTCTGTCTGTCCGTCTGTCTGCCTCCTTCTAGGGAACTCAAGTAACGACTGATGAGTTATAAGAAAGATTTCATTTGTAATAGGACATTTGAATTTCTGAATCATATTTGTAAATTTATAGCTGCTTGGATTTTTCGACAATGGAGGAGACGTCAGAGGTTACTGAGGGAGAGGACAGAGAGGAGAAGGATCGATGGCTGTTTTCCAAGGATGGGTTTGAAGGAGCACAAATGTGTGCTCAGCATTTTTCGCTGTGCCGTGTACGCTGCATGCATCTCCTTTGTCTCCCTGTGGAGTCTTGGCAAAGTCAATGCTGTTTAGCGGCACTTGTGGAACAGATTTGCTCTTTTGTGACAAGAGGAAGGGCTCTTCTTGGCCTCAGGGTTGGTGGAGGGCACAGAAAAAGCTGTGTGCAGGGAGACATTCTTATATAAACCACGTTCCTCTCCAGAGAGACGTGACTTTTTAAGAATGTGTGTGGTGTCTCCATCCCCGACGAGTGCCCTTGCCGTTTCACAAGAGGAATCCATCAGAGTGCTGCGTGGCTCTGCAATAGACACCTTGCTCGGGGCTGAGGTTTAGGAAAACATGCGATAGGTAGCATTTCATGCCAGTCAGGAAACATGGGGCTGTTCAGTAAATGGACTGGCAGCAAATGACTAATTTAGACACAGCAAAGCCAAAACAAGCGAACAAAAAAGAAATAAAAAAGATATTTTTCACTTTGCATTAAATTTCATATACATAATGATAATACCTCAAACCCCAAACAAATGTAGCTGGTTTTGAAGGAAGTGTGGGTAAATAGTTTTTAATTTGAAGGGAGGGGAATTTCCTTCTGCTTTGTTTTTGTCTTGGGGTGCTGGTATTCAAACCCAGGGCCATACATAAGTGTACTGCCCTGTTGCCAACCCTGGGAAGGCCTTTCTGAACATGATCAGAAACACAGAGGTGAATATTTTACAAAAAGGGGCTGAGCATGGCGGTATGAGGGCACACACCTGTAATGGAAGGTGGAGGCTGGAAGATTTCACGTTCAAGGCCTGTCTGGGGTAAATAGTGAGACACTTTCTCAAAAAAAACCAAGGTTGGGTTGTAGTTTGGTGGTCAAACATTTACCTAGGCTGTGAAAGGTCTTGGGTTTAACATTCAGCAGAGAAAGAGAGAGGGGGGGGGGGAGAGAGAGAGAGAGAGAGAGAGAGAGAGAATGAGAAGAAGGAGGAAAAGGAGGAGAGAGAAGGAAGAAGAAATAAGTTAAGGCAGCATGCAGCCTAGAAACCGCTCACTTGTTCAGCATGCGTGAGGCTTTGGGTTTGCTTCCCAGAATCAGAAAAAAAAGATGATGTAATTATAAAAAGCAATAAGGAGCTTCTATTTTCAAAGGAAACTGTGCATTTAAGTGATTATTTTCAGCTGAGCATGGTGGCACACACCTGTTATTCCAGCACTTGGGAGAATGAAGGGACCTCTAAGAGTTACAGGCTCTGTAAGCTGCCTGACACAGGTGAGTGGGTCCTCTGGAAGAGGTGTGTGCTCTTAATTTCTGAGCTGTCTCTCCAGCCCCTCTGATTCTTAGGTCTGTGCTTATTACTATTATTATTATTATTAACCTGAAAATTCCCAGGTTGTTCTTTTTTGTTTTATTTTTAATTTATTAAATTTTTTTTTTAAAAAAATGCCAATCCAAGGTCCCACTCCCTCCTCTCCTTCCATTTCCTCCACACACCCTCCCACCCCAGCCCCATCCAATCCTCAGAGAGGGTAAGGCGCATTGCTTTGTGGAAGGTCCAAGGCCCTCCCTATTATATCTAGGCTGAGCAAGTTATACATAAAAGAGAATAGGATCCTCAAAAGCCAATACATGCAGTAGGGATAAATCCTGGTGCCAGTGTCAGTGGCCTTTCAGTCTGCCCCAGCCTTGTAACTGTCAACCACATTCAGAGGCACTAGTTTGGTCCTATGTTCCTTCCCAGTCTGACTGGAGTTAGTGAGCTCTTCTTAGCTCAGGTAAACTGTTTCAGTGGGTGAACCCATCATGGTCTTGACCTCTTTGTTTGTATTCTCATTCCTTCCACTCTTCACAACCTAAAAAAATAACATGATAACACCAGAACCCAGGGATCACACAACAGGAAGACTTGATCATTCTAACCCAGAAGAAGTAGAAGAAAATTTTCTGAAAATGATGGAGACCTTTAAAGAGAAAATGAAAAACTCCCTTAAAGAAATGGAGGAGAAGACAAACAAAAAATGGAAGAAATAAATCTCTTAAAGAAACCCAAGAAAACCAAGAAAAAAACAATGAAAACATGTGAGGAAAACAGTTCAAGACTTGAAGACTGAAATAGAGGTAATAAAGAAAACACAAACTGAGGGAATTCTGGATATGGAAAATCTGGGTAAATGAACAGGAACTACAGAGACAAGTATAACCAACAGAATACAAGAGATAGAAGAAAGAATTTCAGGCGCTGAAGATACTAGAGAGAAAATAAACTCGTTGGTCAAAGAAAACATTAAATCCAACAAATTCTTAACACAAACCATCCAGGAAATCTGGGACATCATGAAAAGATCAAACCTGAGAATAACGGGGATAGAAGAAGGAGAACTCTAGCTCAAAGGCACAGAAAATATATTCAACAAAATCATAGTAGAAAACTTTCCCAACCCAAAGGAGGCTATCCCTAAGAAGGTACAAAAAGCTTACAGAATACCAAATAGACTGGATCAAAAAAAATCCCCTTGCCATATAATAATCAAAACACAAAACATACAGAATAAAGAAAGAATATTAAGAGCTGCAAAGGAAAAGGATCAAGTAACATATACAGGTAAACCTATCAGAATTACACCCGACTTCTCAATGGAAACCATGAAAGGCAGAAGGTCCTGGATAGATGTGCTGCAGACACTAAGAGACCATGGATGCAAGCCAATACTACTATACCCAGCAAAGCTTTCATTCATCATTGATGGAGAAAACAAGATATTCCAGGACAAAAACAGATTTAAACAATATGTATCCACAAACCCAGCCTTACAGAAAGTACTAGAAGGAAAACCCCAACCCAAGGAAGCTAATTGTGCTTGTTTTTGTGACATTCTACTAAGACATACGACACAAAAGTGAAGAGTGACTTTGGGTGTTAGGAATCTTGAATTCCCTCCTGCTCTTTTCTTCATTAGTGACATGACTGTACTTTGCTCCCGTTCCAATCAGCATTAAATGCTTGAAATGATCAAACTAATGCATGTGAATGATTAAGAAACAAGTTCAAACACTATAGTCAGAGCAGCCTTTGCTCTTCAATTCAGCTTGTCCGTCACCCACCTCTTGGCCAAACTCCCATGCACAAGTGTTCCCAACACAGCCCAGCCTTGGAAATGATTGAATTCATCAGGCGAAGGTGATGTGCACACAAGTCTCCTGTCAGGAAGGAAGAACTGGGGTCAACAAGACCGACATGGCTACAGGCAAACCCCATTCCCTCTCCCCTGGCAGGGCTGAGGGAAGGCTGAGAGCTCTAAAGCTAACACTTGAGGAGTACCTCCCACCTTCTCGCTGCCACAGATAACTTCTCCTCTGCTTGAAGAAAATGCTGTTTGGGATGCCTGCTTAGTCTGTTTGCTGTTTCTGAGCTCTAACTGCTCGCTCTCCTGGGGCATCTGCAGTATTCTTACATCAGCGCACCTGTCTCTCCTTAGACACAACCAAAGACATCCGACTCCAGGGTCGGTCTGAGCGAATTACATTCTTATGAATTTGCAAATATGACTCAGACAAGCAGGACTTGTACGGACATCTAAAGATGGAGCTGGATGGCTGGAATGGCGCCAATGTGAAAGCACAGCGGAGAAAACTAGAGAGAGGGACGTGGAGGGAGAGGATAGCTGGAAGGGGTGAAGAGAGAAAGGGGAGAGAAGAACGAAGCACTAAGGTCAGGAGGAAAAACCGGGCGGTGGTGGCGCACGCCTTTAATCCCAGTACTCGGGAGGGAGAGGCAGACAGAGCTCTGTGAGTTCGAGGCCAGCCTGGATGACAGAGCTAGTTCCAGGACAGCTAGGGCTGTTACACAGAGTAAACCCTGTCTCAAAAAAAAAAAAGTAGAACTATAATTTTAATTCAACCAGAAGTCATGAAAAGAGCTCTGTGGTGAACTGACAGAGGGAGGGAGAGTCCAGCTGCCTGGCCCTCAGGCCCCTGTGAGGCTAAGCTCGAGTTCTAGATCAAGGGCTCTGTGGACCCTTCCTGGATACTCCCATTAACTTTCCAGTTTTGTACACCACATTTGAGAGGGCTGTGGTCCTTTGAAGCCCTGACATAAATAGTAATTGTTACCACAGCTAACATTTAAACAATGCTGTTCTTATAGAAAGTACTTTTTGGGATTTCTGTTCAGTTTGAGTAATTGATTTTTTTACTTAAAACGGTTTTATGTGTCTGGCCTTGTGGTTCATGTAATCCCAGAACTTGAGAGGCAGAAGCAAAAGTTCAGGTTGTTTTTAACCTCGTAGCAAGCTTCAAGTCAATATGGACTACGTGGAACCCTGTTTCAAAAAACTGAAACCAGTGGCTGGGGAGATGACTCGGGGGTAAGAACACTTGCTAGGCAAGTATGAGGACCTGAGTTCAAATTCTCAGTATCCACATAAAAAAGGTGGACGTGGCTGTACACACCTGAAGTCTGATCAATGGGACTTCATTGGTTAACCTGTGCAGCAGCTTCCGGGTCTTTGAAAGCCTCCTATCTTAAACCAGTTAGGTGGGCAGTGATAGAGAAAGACACCTGACATCATACTCCAGCCTTGGTATATGCCCTCACACTCTTACACCCTACTACACAGATACACACATGCCAAAAATAAAATAGAAGGGGGTTGAAAGATGGCTCAGTGGTTAAGATGATGGACTGCTCCACCAGAGGACCTGGGTTTGATTCTTAGCACCTACATAATGCTCACAACCATCTGTAACTCCAGTTCCAGGGGATCCAACACCCTTTTTGGGCCTCCATTGGCACTAGGCATGAATATAGTACACAGTCATATATGTAGGTAAAATTTCGGCACACATAAAATAATAAATCTTAAACAAAAATAAAAAAGAATAAAGCAAAACTGCCAACCAACAAGCCAGATAACACGAGCATTTCTAGGTTCCCAGACGGTATAAACATTTGCTGTGCGTTCCTGCCACATACATGCAGCAGCTTCTATTGCTGTCAGGATTCCACACCAGCGTGGGTTTCACCTCTTACAAGTAGTGGGACCTACATTAACACGTCATTGTCACCAGAGCCCAGGGTGAACTTCGCAGCTCATGCTTTTTTTTTTTTTTCTAGACAGAGTTTCTCTGTGTAGCCTTGGCTATCCTGGAACTCACTCTGTAGACCAGGCTGGCCTCAAACTCACAGAGATCCACCTGTCTCTTCCTCCCAAGTGCTGGGATTAAAGGTGTGTGCTACCACTGCCTGGCCTACGGTTCATGCTTAACATTTCACGTTCTATAAATTCTGACAAGTGCGTAATGGTATGTATTCACCAGCATAGAACAGAAAGACTCATGGTCCCCCAGTTCCCTGTGCCCTGTCTGTTTGACGCTTTCTCCTCCCCAACCCCTGGGGATCACTGATTACTATTGTCTTCACCACTTTGCCTTTTTTTTTTTTTTTAAAGGTTTGGGACGGCATGGCAGTTGGATCTCTATGAATGCCAGGCCATGGTTTGACACTGTCTCATACACGTGCACGAGTGCGTGCGTGCACGCACGCACACATACACACACACACACACACACACACACACACACACTGTACAGTGTATAGCTTTTTTAGATTGGTTCTTTTGCTGAGTAATATACGTTTAAGCTTCCTCCATGGTTCTCCATGGCCTGGTAGCTCAGTTCTTTTTTTATCACTGAATAATTTTGTTGTTCTTTTAAATCAAGATAAGAAAAGAATTCTCCTTCTGACATTATTTCCTCTCTAGGTGCAATCAAACGGTTCCACAGCCTACAGAAAATTTACTGCCAAAGGATGTACCAGTACTTTTGAATTGAAATGGTGGAAAGATATGTCATTTTTTTCTAAAATTAAGAACTCACTTTTGTGTTCTTTCAGATGGATTATAAAACTGTCATTTTCTTTTATTTTCTTTTTAATTGTTTTTTTTTGAGCTATATCTTTTTCTCCATTTCCCTCCCTCCCCCCCCGGCCCCTCTCATGATCCTCATGCTCCCTATTTACTTAGGAGATCATGTCTTTTTCTACTTCCCATGTAGATTAGATAAAATTGTCATTTTCTTTGTTAATAGAAAAAAGGACAAGGCTCCCAGTACTCGGGAGACAGAGACAAGTGGCTCTCTATCACTCAGGACTGCACAGTGAGGCCTTGTCTCAAAGAAACAACAAAAGCCCACAAAGAACAAATACACACACACACACACACAACCACACACACACACACACACATGTTCACATACATAAATAACACACAGAAAGCGTGTACACCACGCAAACAGTTAAATCAATCAAATCTCACAATAACAAAATTTACAAACAAGGATTTCTCTCCAACCATATCACGTTCATCAAGTGTGTTGGTTTGAAAGAAAATGACCTCCAAAGGGAGTGGCACTATTAGAAGGCGTGGCCTTGTTGAAGTAGGTGTGGCTTTGTTGAAGTAGGTGTGTCACTGTGGAGGTGGGCTTTGAGGTCTAATATATGCTCAAGCCACAGCCAGTAACTCATCTGGACCTCCAGCTCACAAGTAATGACATGGAGACTTATTATTAATTATGGAAGTTCAGCTGTAGCTTAGGCTTATTCCTAACTAGTTCTTTTAATTTAAATTAACCCGAATTTTAAAATCTATGTACTTCCACATGGTAACCTCATCTCCGTACTGCTCATCCTGCTTCCTCCACATCTGGCTGGTAACTCTGCCTTTCTTTCTTCCTGCAGTTTTTTTCTGCCTGGAAGTCCTGCCTATACTCTCCTGCCTAGCTATTGGATGTTCAGCTTTTTATTACACCAACCACAGCGATACATCTTCACACAGTGTACAAATATCCCACAAGTAAATCAAGTGGAGAGTGACTGAGGAAGAAACCTGGCATCAATTCAGACTTACACATGAGGGCATGCACACAGGAATGTACCCACACATACACTAGCACCCCATACATTAAACATGCTTGCATATCTATCTCTATGCAGTACACACACAGGCTGGCCTCCAACTCGGGTCTGCCTGCCTCTGCCTTCTGAGTGCTGGGATTAAAGGTGTATGTCACCACCACCTGGCTTGTCTAGTATTTTTAATTTACAAGAAAATAATTGAAGTTGGGCTAAGATTTTCTCTCATGTTTATTTACTGTGTGTGTGTGTGTGTGTGTGTGTGCATGCACCAAGGCATGCATGTGAGGGGCAGAGAACAATTTGTAAGAGTTGGCGCTCTCCCTTCATAAGGCTTCCAGAGATCCAACGTGGGTCACCAGTCTTGGCAGCAGGCATCGTTAGTCACTGAACCATTTCACTGGCCCCAGTGCTGCCCTTTCTCTCTTTTTTTTTTTTAAATAACCTACAACTAGCAACTTTTTCTTGTTGTGGTTATCAATTGCATTGCATGCAGACTGCTGAGTCATCCCTCCCAGGTCAGGGCACGCTTAGGAGTTTTTCTCAAGGAGCATTCTGAGGCTTGTCCTTCTCAGATGACCACCTGGTTTGCGGTACTTACCAGACACAGCCATGTGGTCCTGGGTGAATGTCTTTGCTGCAATTGTGTTTCTTGCTTAAGTAGTCCCTGCTGATTTGTGAGCCATTTCATTTGCTTAACATGTCAGGAGGTCCAGCTTCACAGTGGCTTTGCATGTTAGTTGCCCATTACCCTAATGGGATGTTTATGGGAGGCAGCCACAGGCTTTGATATTACTGACCCAAGGAAAAGGTGTTGCGACTGTTTATAAAACAGACTTTCCAGCAGCCCGTGCCTGCATGTGGTGCTGGTGGTTGATAGCCCAGTTCACTGTGTAGGAGAGATCAGCCTGGCATCCATACAGACATGTTTGGAACTGTCTCAGGGAATGTGTGTCTGACTTTGCTCAGATATTAAATCTAAAAAAAAAAGTGAGAAGTTTAGTATCCAGTCTTCTTTTAGTCACTTGTTGAGATTCTTCTGATGGTCAGAAATCTGAGCTTTCAATCAAACTGCCTGCTGTTTGGGACAGAGAAGCAGCAGGTGGGTTGACAGTTCAGAGAGTATAGTCAGCCTTGGAAAGCAGAAAGTGGAGTTTTTTTTTTGTTTTATTTTCCCTCCGAGACAGGGTTTCTCTGTGTTCCAGGTTGTCCGGGAACTTGCTTTATAGACCAAGCTGGCCTTGAACTTACAGAGTTTAAGGTGGTGTGCACTACCTTGCCCAGCTTTGAAAGCAGAGTTTTAAGAAATGCTGGGCATGGTAGTGCATGCCTTTAATCTCAGCACTCAGGAGGCAGAGGCAGGCGGATCTCTGAATTCTAGGCCCACCTTGTCTACAAAGTGAGTTGCAGGACAGCCAGGGCTACACAGAGAAACCCTGTCTCAAAAAAACCTCAAACTAGGGGCTGGAGAGATGGCTCAATGGTTAAGAGCATTGCCTGCTCTTTCAAAGGTCCTGAGTTCAATTCCCAGCAACCACATGGTGGCTCACAACCATCTGTAATAAGGTCTGGTGTCCTCTTCTGGCCTTCGGGCATACACGAAGAAAGAATATTGTATACATAATAAATAAATAAATTAAAAAAAAAACTCAAACTAAACCAAGCCAAACCCCCAAATTAAAAACCAAACCAAAAAGAAAGTAGAGTTTTAAGAAGTGAAAAGGGGTTGGTGGTGGTGGTGGCTGGAGAAATGGCTCATGGGTTAAGAGCAGTGGATGCTCCTCTAGAGGACCTGGGTTCAATTCCCAGCATCCATGTGGCAGCTCACAACTGAGGATCCATAGCACTAGCCACACATGTGGTGCACATATATAGGAATGCAGGCATAATACACATACCCATAAAATAAATAAAATAACAAATCTTAAAAAACAGAAGTGGAAAGGGGCCAGGCGTGTTGTGTACTCTCTTTTAATCCCCGTACTCAGAAGTCAGAGGCAGAGGCAGGTGGCTTCTGTGAGTTGAGGCCAGGGGCTCGCAAGGAACTCAGGAGGTGAAAGCATTTGCCAGGACAATCTGAGTTCAGTGTGCAGGATTCACATAAAGGTGGAAGGAGAGAACCAACTCTATAGAGTTGTCCTCCAACCTCCACACGTTCTCCTCTTCCTCTGCATCACACACACACACACACACACACACACACACACACACACACACACACACACACTGCAAAATAACCTTTAAAAAGTTAAAAAAGGAAGAGCCAAGGGAACGCAGAATTGGGAATATTGATAAAATGTGCTGGAGTTGACAAGAATATTTACCATCTTAGGCCAGAAAATAAAGAAGAAATATCTAGGCTGGAGAGATGGCCCAGCATTAAGAGCACTTGCTGCCCTCCCTGAGAGCCCACACGGAGGCTCACACCTCCAGTTCTAGGGGCTCTGACACCATCTTTTGGTCTCTGAAGGCACTGCATGTATATAGTGCACATACACACACACAGGCAAAACACCCATACACATAAAATAAAAGGAAATAAATCTTTAAAAAAAGAAGAAAGTCTTTATGACTGTGCCTGGAGGGACTTCTACAGGGCACCTGTGTGTGATAGGGAGGAGGGACTAGCATGCCTTATTTCGTTATCTGATGCTTCTGTGTTGGGTCTTTCCAGTACGAATATAATTTACCTTTTATTAGTTTCAGACAGATGCTGTATGAGAAAAGCCTGGGTCTATGCTTGACCACAGCTCTTTCTCAGGGCATCCTCTCTTTGCAAAGCACAGCCGGAGGTGCAAGCGATGGCTAAACTGATTATCTGATGAGGTTTAGAATCACCATGGAAACAAATCTCTGGACCTGTCTGTGAGGTGGTATCTAGATTAGTCTAATTGAGCTGGAAGACCCACCCCAAATTTAGACAGCATCATTCCACGGGTTGGGGTCCCAGACAGAATCAAAAGGAGGAAGTGGGTTAAGTGCAGCATACATCTTTCTTCCCTGATTGTGGATGCCATGTGACCAGCCACCTCCAGCTCCTGCTGCGGTGGCTTCCCCGCCACAACGGACTCTATCCGTAAGCCGTGAGCCATACACACTTTCTTTTCTTACATCACATTTGTCAGGCCTTATCACAGCAACGAAAAAGTCAACTAGTGCATTTATTAGATGAAGTATGGCCATGAGCCAAATGCAGGTGGCAAGCCTTACCAGTGTGTTGCTTTAAGCCAATCAGAACTTTTCCTGAGAATCTTCTGACTGATGTTGAGCCCTAAGCCTGAGAAGTAATGGACCAGAGCAAGACTGGTGGTCACTGAGCAAGATGAGCCCACTGATGAAATGGGCTGAGGAGGACCAGAATGACTGTGTGGAAACACCTCTGGTGTTCCAGCTCTTGGTTCCAGTTTCCAGAAGTCGCGCATGTGCTTTATTTACTGCTCCTGAAGTCTTAAAAATCATCTATTTTTAGTATTTCACATTTTATGCAGGTGTGTCTGCCACGTGGGTGTAGTGTGGGACAATTCCTGCCCACAAGTGCAGACGCTTGCAGAGGCCAGGGACAGTAAGTAGATCCCCAGCAGCCGGAGTCATAGATGGTTGAAAACTAACTTGAGTGCTGGAAACCGAGTTTGGGGTCTCTGGAAGAAGAGCAGGGGCTCTTAAATGCTAGGCAATCTCTCCAGTCCCCTATTCTTGCTGACCACTGACAGCATAATCCTCTCTCTCTCTCTCTCTCTCTCTCTCTCTCTCTCTCTCTCTCTCTGTCTCTCTCTCTCTTTCTCTGTGTGTGTTTGAGGGAGAGGCACTAAATCACCAAGATGAAAGGAACCCCACAGCCCTGTTGTCTTTCCCATCTTAGCTCCTTGGCTGTGCTCCATCTCCTACTTCGAGCTACTGAGAGCAATTTCTAGATGAAGTCAGGAAATTGCTTCTGTCTCTGAAACCCTGAGCTCAGAATCTCCAGCCTCCGTCTTTCTGATTTTCCTTCTTCTGCATCCACCTACCCACCTTTCGGATGTGTCTGATTTCCCAGGGTCCTTTGGCATTCTGAGGTGAAGGTGAGCATTTGTTTCCTGTTGCACTGTCTTCTCTGATGTGGGCTGGGTGGAGAGCTGCTTCCTGCAGGAATCACTGTGTCTCCTCCAGGAAGAGCCTCTCTCTCAGCTCTGTGTTTTGGGCAAACACTGTATCTTCAGGGTCTTCCCTCATTCTGACAAACTCAAGTCAAGGTCACACAGTCTGTGTTTGTACGTGGGAGAGCAAGATTGGGGGAAAAGGGATCTTGATGGGCATCTTGGCAGGATTTAGAAATACATGGGAGATAAACTTCTGGTGTGTCTGTGAGGGTACTTCTGAAAAGGTGGGAAGACCCCCTCTGATTCTGGGTGGCACTGTTTCATGGCCTGAGGTTCCTGACTGAATAAAAAGGAGAAGAGAAGTAGAATACAGGCAGCCATCTTTCTCTGGTTCCTGACTGCAAATGCTATGTGACCAGCTGCTCCAGGCTCCTGCATCCCCTGCTGGAATGGACTGTGTACCCTCTAACTGCGAGCCAAAGCAAACACTTGCTTTTGTCAGTTACTCTGACATAGTGTGGAGGAAGGTACCTGAAACAGATGGGGGCACAGAGGATGGAAAGTGGTCCAGGTTTCCTCACTGCTGTGCTGGCAGAAGGGAAGGAAGATCCAGCCATCCAGGGCCACCTGCCTCTGTGTGGTTGGGAAAGGATTGTTCCTGTTGAAGGAGAGAAGAGGATGCAGGACTCAGGCCATTCCTGTTGAGGCAGCCAGGCCTCCAGGGCCCCTCTCCTTACTGAAGTGGAGAAAGTAAAAGAGAGGGGAATATGTTGGGGGTGCCTGGGTAGAGTGGGAAGGGGAGTTGGGGTGCATAGGATTATGATAAGTGGTTCACATGTGTGGAATTGCCAAATAATAAAAAATATTCTATTAAAAAGAATAAATTCTTAATCCAAACATCTGATGCCCTTATAAGAAGAAAGCAGCAGGGATGCGTGTGTGTGTGTGTGTGTGTGTGTGTGTGTGTAGCAGAGGCCGTGTGAGGACACACTGGGAAGGTAGCCAGAGGAAGAGGCTCAAACCTGCTGACTCTTTGATAATGGACGTTCAGCCTCTAGAATGGTGAGAAAGTATTTTTCTGTTGAGTAAGCTCTCTAGCCTGGGTATTCTGTTTTGGAACTCTCTGTGTTAGTCAGCTTCCTGCCACTGTGACAAACACCTGAGGTAGGTCAGCTTACAGAGTGCAAAGGTTTGCCTTGGCTCATTATTGCTGTTGCTAAAAAATGGCTACAAACTTAGGGTTGTTTTTTTTTTTTTGTTGTTGTTGTTTTTTTGGCTGGAACTAGATTTCTGTTTTTTCTTTTCAGCACACTGGTGTGGTCAGTCTTATTTATTTTTCAAGGAGAGAATGAATTTATTGCTAGCCTATTGGTCAAAGTTGGGAGAGTTATAGAGGAAACTCAACGTGAGTAGTGTGACCTACGCACTAGTTTGGAGCAGACACTGGGGTCTGCCTCTGAACTGTGGACCTATCACCATGGGGGAGTTCCCTGGAGAGCTCTGTTTTCAAGTCGCTGTCCTCTGAGTCAAATTCCAGCGTGGCTCCGCCTCACTAGCTGAGCCTCAGCCTTCTGGCTGCATCTTGGTCATGTGGAGTAGTAGGAAGTCCAAAGTCAAGAGGGCACACCTGGTGAGAGTCTTCATGGTGGGGAGATCCTGTAGAGTCCCAAGGTGAGGCCCCGGGCATCGCATGACTGCATAGAATTCATAATTTTATGTGTTAGCTGTTTGTATGGGTGTGAACCGACATCTCACTGTGATCCGATTTTACATTTTCCTTATGACTATTGAGGTTGATCACTCGTTCCTGTCTCTTTTATGGCAAATCCTGTGCTTATGTATTTTTGGCTATATTTGAATTGGGGTGCTTGAGTTCTGTTTACTGAGTTCTAGGAATTTTTTTAAAATTTAATTTAATTCTGCTGGGTGGTTGTGGCACATGCCTTTAATCCTAGCACTAGGGAGACAGAGGCAGGCAGATCTCTGTGAGTTCAAGGCCAATCTGGTCTACAAGAGCTAGTTCCAGGACAGGCCCCAAAGCTACACAGAGAAATCCTGCTTTAACAAACAGAACAAAATAGTTGCTGAGGAATCCCATCTGGACGAAACCTTCATCTGGCGATGGATGGAGATAGAGACAGAGACCCACACTGGAACACTGGACTGAGCTCCCAAAGTCCCAATGAGGAACAGAAGGAGGGAGAAGATGAGCAAGGAAGTCAGGACCAAGAGGGGTGCACCCACCCACGGAGACAGTGGGGCTGATCTATTGGGAGCTCACCAAGGCCAGCTGGATTGTGACTGAAAAAGCAGGGGATAAACCCGGAGTCTCTGAATATGGCGGACAATGAGGGTTGCTGAGAAGCCAAGGACAATGGCACTGAGTTTTGATCCTACTTCTTGTTCTGGCTTTGTGGGGGCCTAGCCAGTTTGGATGTTCACCTTCCTAGACCAGGATGGAGGGGGGAGGACTTTGGACTTTCCACAGGGCAGGGAACCCTGACTGCTCTTTAGACTTGAGAGGGAGGGGGAGAGGAGTGGGAGGCTGGGAGGAGGCGGAAAAATTTTTTTTCTCAATAAAAAAAAAATAATAAAAAAAAACAGAACAAAAAACAAAACAAAACTTAATTCTCCCCTCTCTCTCTCTCTCTCTCTCTCTCTCTCTCTCTCTCTCTCTCTCTCTCTCCATATAGAGGTCAAAGCATATCTTTCAGGAGTCAGTTCACTACTTTCATAGTGGGTTCCAGGGACAGAATCATTGTTTTCAAGTTTGTGTGGTGAGTACTTTTACCTCCCGGGACATCTCACTCACCCTAGAAAGTCTTTTCACACATTTATTTAGTCTCTGAGACAGTCCCATGTGGCTCAGTCGACGTCTGGTTTGTACGTGGTTCTGAGGTAGGTGCTGCCTTCTACCCGCTGAGCTACATCTCCACCAATAGGAATCCTCTTTAGACTCTGCAAACCTGTGGGACCCAGTGCGCATACCCCTCTCATCTCTAGAAGTTTTATAGTTCTCACTTCTGCAAGTTCTAGCTGTCTTGGACACCTTGAACTTCTCTTTTGTTTGTTCTCCTTAGCTTCATGAGATTGCCTGGCTCTGTTTGGATCCTGCTTCTGTTCTGAGGTCCATAATCTGCTCCCAGGAAGGGGTCCCTGGATGAGGATATCGCTCTCATCATTGGTTCCCTTTCTCACTGCAAGTATGGCCTGGTTCTTACTAGTATCCGGTGTCTAACTACATGTCCTTCTGTTTTTTAGTCTTTGACAGCAGAAGAATTTTTTTGGACCCTGCTCTCCCTGATGGTTGAAGCCTTTTTCTCTTCCAATCTCAACACTTTTAGAACAACCATATTCTTTGTACAGTTGCAAGTGGAGAGTTCAAATAGGATATCAGCAAGTGTTTTTGGGATTGTTTAAATCTATGTGCCAATGACACACTGCTACAGGGGTAGTTCTAGCTTTCCATTATGTTGTGTTTTGCCCTACCCCCTTCCCCCCACCCGCCTTTGCTTTCCTTAGTGGCTGCCATTTGAGACATTTCATATGAACATCCAATATCATCTACCACCTACATCTAAACTGTAGCTGACTTGGATCCTCACAGTTGGCTTGGCTTCTACAGATGTGACTTATAGTGGCTTCTACAGATGTGACTGGTGTGGGCGTCTCTTGATGAGGGATTTAAGAAGAACAGGGTGAGAATGAATTAGAGTCGGTGGAGGAAATTCAAGATCATTAGTTTAGCACTTCATCAGTTTGCAACAGATCCAGCTACTGGTCTGCAACTACAATCTGAGTCTCATGGAGATAGCCATAAGACAGAGGTTCTCAATCTTCCTAGTGTCGCGGCCCTTTAGTATAGTTCTTCATCTTGTTATGACCACAACCATAAAATTATCTTCATTGCTACTTCATAACTGTAATTTTGCTACTGTTATGGATCATAATGTAAATATCTTATATGCAGGACATCTGATAGGTGACCCCTGTGAAAGGGTCATTTGACCTTCCAAAGGGGACATGACCCATGGGTTGAGAACCACTGCCCTAAGAGATCACTGAGGGTTTTCTTAAGAGGAGGCACAATGGGTTTTCTTCCCATTATGTTTTCTTCCCATTGAGTCTTCCCTTCCCTCCCCTCCCCTCCC